>NC_138575.1:198454784-198553682 GCF_964289735.1 Phaethon aethereus | reverse complement strand
ATTTAGTGTTTTCAGATTTTTTTTTTACTAAAGTGATTCCTTTCCCTTTGGAAGGACATTGATTTTTTCCTGTTTGCTGATTCTGTGTCAAGGAAAACCAGCATGTGGGTCCTACTGGCCCCTCCATCCATGTCAGCAAACTTCTGGACCATTTAGTGGTCCTCACCCGCCTCAGAGCCAGTGGGGATGCAACAAAAGGACCTCTGAGGTTTTGTCGAGTTTATAATACAAACTGCTGGCCAGAATCATGGTTTATTTAGTTACTTTTAAAGTTACTCACTGGACCATTTAGTGGTCCATTTACTGGACCATTTAGTGGTCCTCACCCGCCTCAGAGCCAGTGGGGATGCAACAAAAGGACCTCTGAGGTTTTGTCGAGTTTATAATACAAACTGCTGGCCAGAATCATGGTTTATTTAGTTACTTTTAAAGTTACTCATCAGACCGATCTTGCTAGAAAATGAAAATGCACAGCTATTTAAAACAACTCGTGTTGTGCTGCTGGATGCCCCAATATGCTTGAAGGATTTATATTCCCCCCCCACGTTTGCATGTGTACAAACACTGTGCACAAATACAAGACTGTAGGAAACAACCAAGAGATACCAAGTGCCAGAGGTTACTCCTGACCTTCCTGACACAGCTGAACCAGGCAGGAACCGTGCTCTGCCAATCTAATGGGCGTAGGAGAGATATGACATAGTGGTGTTACAGTTACTGATGTCATAAATTACATTAGGGAACTCGTAAGAGCAAGGGTGAAGACTGATAGAGGAGGGTATAAAGGTAGAACAAGGAGAAGGTAAGATTTACACAAGAAGTCCCTGGGCCTGTTTTAGAAAGTGCTCAAATCACCAGCCTACTTGTGGTGGTTTAACTATTCATAAATGTAGGAATTAACAGATACATCTGTCCAGTCTGTACAGAAGAATAACCCTGAAGACAACTGGAAGAAGTTCCTTATTTTATAATAGATAAGAAACAGGAAGGAGAAGTTTTAGCAGAGAAGCATCCATCCTGGATCAGTTTCCTGACAACAAGGAGGAACTAAGGGGAACATTGAATTAACGCTCCAGCTCTGAACTTGAAACTTGAATTTAGCAAGGGCCTTACAAAACATAGCAGTAAAATGCTCTTTAATATCAGGAAATATGTGGAAATTAAAAAGTCCTATACAACTAATCATAAGGGTTTTGGTGGCAAAAATTATTAAAATTTGCCAGAGAAGAGGGTGGTCAAAGATCCCTGAAAGTGCCATATCAAATTAGATGACAGCCATGCAGAAAAAGGAACAAGAATCTGTGACTTTGGGGAACCACTGTTGCAAAACTCAAAGCTGCCAAAGAAATTGTCTAGAAAATAAATAGAGAAAAATACATAGTTCATGTTCAAGAGAGGACAGTAAAAGAGCACCAGAAATCACTCTCAGTCCTACCAAGGATGTAGAAGGAAAATGGCTTTGTAAATCTATTAAACACGAGAGCTTAAGCTCAGATTGTTTGTTGGTGCTACCAGGAACTCAGCCTTCATTTATGCCTTACAGGCGCTGCTGCAGTGCAGCCCATTAGCTGTGTAGAGCCAAACTCAGCAGGGACTCTGGAGTACTGACTGCGTTTTATCATCCCTCTGTCCTGCTGACTATAGCAGGCTATTTTTTACATTATCGGGCAGCTAGACTCATTTATTTTTTTTTTTTTACTGTAAGGATCTCAGGTGGGCAGCTAAACATTAGTGAGCTCCCATTATAGCTCATATTTACTATTTATAAAATAAGTACTAAAAATACTAAATTGAAGTAAGAAATCATTCTTGCTCATTTGATTTTCTTGCCTGTTACCTACACTACATTAGAACTCTCCAGGTTTTTTTTAATTTAAGGATTATCATATGTCTGTAATTTAAGGCTGTTACTTATATGCATATGCATAAACATATGTTTATATAAACTCTAAATCTATGCACACATGAGTATTAATTCTCTGAACATTTTTTAAATTAACTGTAGCACTCAGATAGATTACACTCATATTTGATTGTATGCTACTTGAACTGAAACAAAAACCCATCTCAGAATTTGTGCTAAGATAATTGTTGTTTACATACGTTATGTCAATATAATATAACATTTCATCTGCCTTATTTTCTAGCATTCGTTAGTCTCCAAACCAGAAATAATATCTGAATGAACCACTGTCTAGAAGTGCTATTTTTAATTGGCTAAAGAGATTGCTTGACCTCTGGTGACTGGTTACTGTTGTTGGGGAGACTCTCCATGAGCGGTGGCGTATTGTTTAAACATAACAGGACAATAGTCTCATGTCATCTATAGGATATGGAGACACCAGAGTTTTGTGTTTCTTTTACTTTATTACTATACATGCAAGGCACAATCAACAAAGACTTCCTGAGGATGAATGTTGTCAGTATATGAAACACTGAATAACTGCTTTTTGTTTTGCTGAATGGTCCCCTTTCTTTCAGATTTAAAGGGGAAAATACAGAAAAAATAGCTCTGGGGAATGGAGTCTTGCATATAGGATTTTTTTTTTAACAAAGAGACTTTTGGTTGCATTGAGATCTTTCTTACATTAATTTTATATGAGTCTGACTCCATTGATGTAATCTGAATTACTCCTGGTCTACAGTAAGGTGAGAAAAGCATAGAACAGATTAATAGGAGGCTGAATTCCATGTTACTTCCAAGCTCACAGTCACCTGGGTCCTGAATGCTGCTGATGTTGGGATTGATTTTTTCTCTGTTTTCATTTTCACTCATCATGACCATAAAACCCAAGAGGACCTGATTTAATTCTAGCTTCCCATTCTCATTCCAGTCCCAAGGCCTATGTGGACAGTAGTAGGTGTTTGTGTAGTATAGGTGAGTGCTCCCAAAATAGCCAGCACTAAAACCCATCTAATTGGTTTGCAGTCAGGACCTTACTGCTTCCATGAGGCTAAAGAAACTACCACAAATTCCTCCTAAAACTGGAATAGGTAATCCAGTATTCAGCACAGAATAGGGAATTGTTTTGGAGAGTCTTCACTATGCTGTGAAGACACCAGGTAGGTAAAATGCAATGAATGGGCTAAAGGAGAAAACATTTAGTTGATATTAATGTTCTTTTAGGCCACTGAAAACCCAATTTAGCTAATCCTTCCTATACAGTTTTAAAGTCTTCTGGTCCTTTGGATTTGTGGTTGTTTCTGGATTTTTATTTATTTATTCAAGCACTAAGACTCAAAACTCTAGGTGTCTTGCTAGGGACAGCAAGAGAGCAAGAGAGTCCAAAAGACTGAGTGGACAGGTTTTACCGTGTTTGAGTTTGTTCTATGTATGTGTAGTTGCTGTTAAAGAACTTTATTAGTTTTTATTAAATTTAGTTTTATTAATCATTAAAATTATTTTAGTTAAAAAGTAAATGAAAGGAGAATTTGTCAGACATCAGTCTTACTACTCACTTATGTTGCATCTGTCATTGGCAATGGGCTGGTGTCTTGGATGCCAGCTGCGGGCACAACAAATGAATGAGAAGCAATGGTGTCGATGTTTGTCCATGTGCAAAAACTTATGCCACATTTTCAGATTCCCTTTACCAGACATTAAGGGTGGGATTCAAGTCAACTGAGTTCAGTCCTCTCAAAGTATTGGATATCTTATCTAAGCTACTTGTCTGGCCTTCATCTGTCATCAGTGGAGCAAGGTATGTCCACTACCTTGACCTCTTAGATGAGATGCTTAAATTTACTCTACTGATTTTTAAAATGGCCTGCATAATTAGTTTAGACTAGATGCTTAAATTTTATACAGCTGAAGATAGCCATGGTGGATCTCTTTCCAATCTCTTCCACTTCTCCTCACCAACGTAGCGTTTTCAGTTCCACGCATTGCTTAGCTGGAAAATTAACCATGATTTATTGCTCAGGGCTGTTCTGCACCAACCCGCCCAGACGTTGGCATTGTTCATGCTACAAAGTGCTGAGATCCAGTGCCAGGGATGCTGCAAACATTTATGCAGGACCTTCAGCTTGAAAGCAGTACCACCGTGGCTGGAGTCAGTGGGCACAGGCTGAATGAATTACTTCTTAGACAGCAAGCAGAACTAGTTACGTACTTAAGCAAATGCATAAACTTTGGCAGGATCAAGGCTTAAATAATAATCACCTTGAGGCAAGAAAATGTTCTTCTTTTGTTTCCTTTGCAGTGCAAAACTTGCTATCGTCACTTAATTAACTTGGTTTTCAAACTGATGAATAATGAAGTAACCTTGGAAGTGTTACAATCATGGCATCACTTAAAACACCTCAGTGCTCTCCTGAGAGAGGTGAGAAGGTTATGGGCTGGCTGTTCGGCTAAATGAGGCTACTCAGAGATCACAGCATGTGCTTTGGAGTCTGCGACGTCGAGTCCTCAAGGCGCAGCCTGGCTGCTGCGATTAAACCATATGGGCAGAGTCCCACTGCCCAGCTGAGAGTTGCATCAGGTCTGAAAACCTTTAATTTTTCCAGAAGGATCCTTATATAGGACACTGAGGACACAGCGAGGGAGCTGATAGTTAAAGGTTCGTTGGAACAGAACGAGAAGAGGCTGTGAAAGCTTGGAGAAAAGGTGCATAGATCTCTTTTTCTCCGTAGTGCTAAATTGGCACGTAATGTGTGTATCCTTTCTAGTTCACTGTTGCAGCTTTCTTTGTAGATGCAGCAAGAGGTAGTTCTTAAACAGAGACTGGTTACACAGAACATTACAGAGTATTTTCAAGAGTATTAAAAATGCCACCAAACAAAGATCTTGTTCACTTTCCCTGCCCTTTCTGTGACAAATGACTGCAGTAAAAGTGAGCTCCTGCTTTTCCTTATTTATGAAACACCTCTTCCCTTTTGTGTGAAAAACTAATTTTCCTGCTCTTTAGAAAGTGTATAAGTGGCAGTTGAAAAAGCAGGCGAAAGCTGTACATTAGAGTAACAAGGCAAGTACTGAAAAACAAAAAGCTATTCAATATTTTTTTCCCTAAAAGAAAAGGAATGAAAACTGTCATCAGACTGAATTGTGCTGTTCCTGATTACTGTGTATAGCATGATGAAACAAAAAATGCATTTCCATTTTAGCTTTCACAGGCAATATATGCCTGCAAATCTTTTGATAAAGAACTGATTTTCAAAGGAGCACATTTCTCTAGGCTGTCAGTGATCCAGCGGAGTTCTTATGCTGCTTTGACTTTTCCAGCTCCCAAGATTATCAGACCTTTGCAATTTTTTTTAGAATCCCGGCAAATTTAATCATATACACAAACTTCTCCATAGATTGAATTTGGATTTACAAGACTCCTGGCTGTTTGCTTGCATGGATGTAACAAACAGGCAGAATCCACACATCAGTCTTGAAAAAAACCCTCATTTAGACGAAATAGATTTTACCCATCAGTCTCTCCACAACTGAGACTGGCAATGTATCACGCTTGGCCATAAACATTTCTTCAGGAAGGAACTGGTCTTAAATAAGTCAGTTTAAATAAGCTCAGCAAAACCATTTCCAGTAATACCATCTGGTGACTCTTAATCACATCCGAGCCTAGAATGTTGCAAATATGAGTCAGGTTAAAAAAGGCATGAGAAAAACAGTGTGAGCATGGAAATGCAAGAGTATTAAGTTAGAGTAGCTTGCAGCCTGTAGGATGGAGGAGAGCAATAAAGAAGAACACGTAGCTAAGCAATTCATAAACTGAGGGACTAAGGCAATATATTCTCATTAAAATGCAGCCATCTACCAACACTACCCTGCCCATCCTTGCATCGGGTTTTGGTTTTGTTCTTAGGTACTGCCCAGGTACTAATACAGGTACAGAGTTGAAAGATAAAATTTGAGCACAGAACTGAGCTTGACTTTGCACATTTCCAGGGATGGGGCATCTACCACCTCTCAGGGCAACCTGTGGCAGCAGTTCACCATCCTCATCATCAAAAATTTCTTCCTTAGATCTCGTCGAAATCTGCCCTCTTTTAGTGTAAAACCATTACCCCTTGTCCTATGGCAGCAGGCCCTGCTAAAACATCTGTCTCCATCTTTCCTATAGGCCCTCTTTGAGTACTGGAAGGCTGCCAGAAGGTCTGTCCAGAGCCTTCTCTTCTCCAGGCTGAACAACCCCAACTCTCTCAGCCTGTCCTCACAGGAGAGGTGTTCCATCCCTCGGATCATTTTTGTGGCCTCCTCTGGACCCGCTCCAACAGGTCCATGTCTTTTCTGTGCTGAGGGCTCCAGAGCTAGACGCAGGACTCTAGGTTGGGTCTCAGCAGAGCAGAGTAGAGGGACAGAATCCCCTCCCTCGACCTGCTGGCCACGCTGCTTTGGATGCAGCCCAGGATACAGTTGGCCTTCTGGGCTGCAAGTGCACATTGCCGGCTCATGTCCAGCTTTTCATCCACCAGTACCCCCAAGTCCTTCTCAGCAGGGCTGCTCTTGATCCCTTCACCCCCCAGCCTGTACCGATACTGGGGGTTGCCCCGACCCAGGTGCAAGACCCTGCACTTGGACTTGTTGAACCTCAGGAGGTTCATGTGGGCTCACCGCTCAGGCTTGTGCAGGTCACTCTGGATGGTATCCCGTCCCTCAGGTGTGTCAACCACATCACTCAGCTTGGTGTCACCTGCAAACTTGCTGAGGGTGCGCTCGATCCCACTGTCTGTGTCACTGATGAAGATATTAAACAGCTTCATGTGTTTGCCATTGTCCCACCAGCACTGAACCATCACTCCTGTGGCTGGTGAGCCATGACAGCAGTGTGTGCCTTCCTGAAATTATGCAGGAGCCCTTGAGATCAATGGTTGCGTTTTCTGAATTTTCTAAGCCATTGGCAATAATTTGTAGAATTTGACTTTTTATATGCAAAGTCATAAGCTTTTTTCTTTTCCACATTTTTTTTTTCCTTTTCTGGAGTTGAACCGGTAAATAAAAAACAGCTTGTAGCAACTTGCATCAAGACTAACAAGGAGGAAAGGTGGGCAACACTGAACACTGTATTGGTTTGAGGAAACAAATAATTTAAACAGTTTGCTTATAAATTCTTTTGCAAAGCAATGCTTTTTGCTGCTGGCATGCATCATTAGATTCTGTTTCATTCCACTGACTACAATGCCATTCCTTCTTGGTAATGAGCATCTGAGTGATGCATCACAGGACTGCTGTATCAGGGAATGTTGACAAATAAATGGATGTGCTGATTTCTTCAGCATTTAAGCCTTTCATTCAACCCTCTAATCTAAAGACAGGTGATTTCTTAAAATGGATTTACATGCTAGCAAAAGTAAATAACCCCTTTAAATGATGGTAGAGACAAGATATCTATAAAGTCAGAAATTATTAGGAAAAATGAAAAAGGGCAGAGTGGTTTTCCCATTTCAAAAAATATTTTCCAATTAATTTAACCGGATTTGATGTGATGTTTTACAGGTTTATGAACAAGTAGCTGAATGGGTTGGGTAGCATGTGTTTAATCTTGTTCTGAATATTTTGTTTGCATTAAACTGCTGGCAGAGTGCACGTGTGTGTCTTCATCACTGGCCTCCATTCTCATACTCTTTCTTTCCTCCTCCTGGCAATTCGCACATGCTTAATCCCATGAACATCCCTAATCTCTGCCTGTTTATGTGTGGAAACTAAGCACAGCCTATTGTATTTTGTTGGCCTGTGCTGAGACTATGGGAGGATCTGCTGTCTCCTGGGAAACCTATACCATGTGCACTGTGGCATGGGGATGACTTCTACTGGCCAATAGTGGGGAGAAGACATCATCTCCCCGTGGGCATGAGGCAGCCCTCGGGTCATGCACACTATGATCTTGGAGATCAGGCTTGAAGCACCTGATGTGACAGCTAGATTCAGGAGATTAGTGAGCTATTCAGGTGGTCTGGTCTAAATGCCAAGCCCAAGTGGTTGGCTTAAGTCTATCTTAGATGTTTCAGTGTGGCTTCTGCTTGTAAGGTCCGTAGTGTGGCAGATCTGGGTGCAGCCCTGTTTTTAATCTCTCATTTCAAGACTGAGTCCTGGCTTTGCAGCTGTGAAGAACAGGGACTCTGAATCACTCCTTGCCCTTTTCTTACTCAGTAGGTGACCAGATCTGTCAGAAGTCCCATGGGGACAGTCCCTTCCCGCTTGTGACCTTGGCTCACTGTCAGGGAATTTGTGTAAGGTGGAGGAATATGTGATGGATGCTCTTGTCACATATTGATCAGATAATTCCTCCTGAGAGACTCAGGCATCCACTTCTTCCTACTGGGGAACAGCAGCTCTTAGAGAAGCCAAAGAGAAGTACTGAAATATATATATATACATCAAAAAATATACTTATAAAAGTACATGTGTGTGTGTACATGAATAAAGCCAGTTGTTTCTTTTTCCCCAAATCCCCTGCCTGTGAATGCTGTTACCTGGTGCTTGGCCCTCTGAGCATTTTGGGTTGTTGTAGAAGTAATTGGCAAGTTTGGTGGGATCTTCTAGTGAAGGGCATTTGGGGTGTTTTAGTTATGAGTCCAAAGCATTCTGGGGCTCCGGAAAAGTTTTATGGGTACTCTCACTTGTTGTACAGAATCAGATATACATATGCAAACTAAAGCGGAAAAGGATACAGTTGCTTTTATGATTGGTTCAGCTTGAAAACGTATGTGAATAGAGAGTTTCTTTGTCCTTGTACTGGATGGGTTTGTTGTTCTTCAAGCACTTTTGTGAGCAAATGAATGTGTTAAATTAGGTCTCTTAGAGACTTGTTGGCAATTTTAAAGACATGGCATAATGAAGCTTGTTTGCAACTGCAGGGAGAGCTTCGTTTGTTAATCTACCAAATTAAGTATTGGGTAGGCTTGTTTCATTAGCAAATGGGAGAGGAGACACCAAGAGCCCTATTCTTTTACCCTCCTGCTCTCAGTTCTGTGATCACCCTACCTTTGCTGAGGAGGGACCAAAATTCTGTTTTCTGAGGGGTCAGTACCAACCTTTTCTGACATACGAGCCTGTCTCAGATCAAACACCTCCCTTGGAAAATACTGACATACATTTAAAAAACCAAACCAAGCCAGAAGAAAACCCCATCTGTTAATTCCTTAACAGGTTTGGCATTTGTTGCAAGCATGCTGGTGAAAAAAAACCTCCCCAACAACATAATCTCCTGAAGAAAATACCAGTCCCCCAATTCAGAGAGATCTTCTACAGCAGCTTTGAACACTTAGAAGTGGATTCCCCTCAAAGCCATCTGAAACATTGGTGTTTACCTTAAGATTCAAATGAACTACAAAAAAAGGCAAGAGCAGAGAGCAAGTCATCCCATCTACACTGGCAGCTGTCCTTGGAGGGATGAACCATGTTTTGGCAACCCATATTTTTTCTCTGACCAGACAGGTAGCCAATGTGGCTAGCTTGGATTAGATGCCTGACTTCTGAAAAGCTAAATTTAGGTGATAGGAATCCCAACCTTAAATTTTTAATCTTAAAACAAACTGAGTGGCTCTGGGCCCCCCAACAAAGTCTATTGCTCCTTTTCCAAGAAAACAAGCACTTCATGTCATACCAGATCAATTTTAAAAAGTGGTTGCCTCTCAGCTGAGATGTGGTACCATAGTATTCCTGCTGCCAGAGCATTCTGCTCTGCTGATACGCAAAAAAAGAAAAATACCCCCTTCAGCTGCACGCTGAGCAACGAGAAGCCTCGGGCTGAGTACAGAGTGCTCAAGTGATTTTGGCCAGTACATCTGAATAAAACAACCTTAATAATATTAGAACAACAAACCACTTTGCACACAGTAGCAAAGCAATCCTTGCTAGAGCACAGTGATATCTCAACAAGGGATCCATGCCTAATCTTTCCAGCATTAATCACTGGAAATGCCTGCACTACCAAAGTGCTTTTACTTGCACATTATGGAAATAATGGTTTCATCTGTACACAGTGAAGTCTGGGGAAAGGCAATGGCACAGACCCCCGGGTAGCCTGCATATCCCATATAGCGAGAGCTGGCAACGTCCCCTTTATACAGGAGTCAAAACACTCTGCTCGAAAATAAAGACAATAAGGAACACTCAAAAGCCACTTCTGGTACCAGCGTATTCACTGCTTCTCACTTTGAAACGTGAAAGTGCTTGTGCCTTTTAAAGACCTAAACACACACAGAGCAGAAAACATAATCACTTAATTATGTATTGAGACCCAGGCGCAGGAATCCACGAGGATTTTCTCCCCAATGCTGAACTCCACATTTCACACCCAGAGAAGCCACATGCTGGCGTTGGCTTCCAGCATCATCCCTGAATGCCTTCCAGCTCAGAGAGGAGAAAGCCTCTCTGGTTACCTTCAGGCTTGTCCTTGGAGCGCAGGAGGAGAGGGGAAGGACAAATCTGTGTTGGCATCAGAGAAAAGCGCAGTGCCCGAGCGCCTTGCTAGAACACAAGCACACAGGTGATGCTGGGGTTTCCATTTACCAAAATGCAAAACCATTCATCTCTCGGAGAAAGCAGCAGAAGGTCCATTGCTATTCCTGGGCTCCTTCAGGGATGGTCTATAAAACAGCAAAGGCAGCAGTGGCCAGAGTGCGTATTACCAGTCCCACTCACTGCTGCATGCTACTGCTCTCCTCCAGCTTTTAAAGCATAATGAAAATCATCTGGCTCTGCTCGTGGATGCAACGAGAAGTCATGGGTTTGATGGAGAGTGAAGAAAGAAAAAGTAGCAGTACCCAGATACAGATCCCTGCAGGCACAATGCTTCCTAGAGACATGACTGCAAGTAGCTGCTCTCCTCTCTGGTTGCTTCCAGAGCACATGAAGTTGTCTCATCTGAAAATGCCACCGGTTTGTTTGATTTGTTGACAGCCAGCTCAAAGCACAGTTATCGGTATCTGGATGGTTTTACTGGTGTGCCAGGCTTCACACTTGCAGCCAGGAGCTCAGATACCCTCATCTTTCCCCTAATTCCTGCCAGTACATCAGTGACAGGGAGGGGAGAAACAACTACTTCCAGAAGAAGAATTGGGCTAAACACAAAGGTGAATGCTGGTGTAATGTGGGCAGTATTTCACACAGAGTCAGGAAGAAAGTCATCCTAAAGGCCTTCAAAATTCCTGGGGCAGTAATCGCAGCTGCTGGAAGCACCTACATGTTTTGGAGTGACTGCCTGCCTTTGTCAGAGCTGGACCTCACAAAGGAAGACAAATGACTTTTTTTTTGCTCCAGGAGCATCCTGCCCCGATACCCAACATCTTCACAGAGAAATGGTCCTCACTTGGCTCTTACCTTTGTGTGTGGTACAGCTTGTGCACAGAGGCGAAGGATACAGCCACGAGGCAGAAAAACATCAATATACTGAGGTGCTGCATGAGAGCACGCAGTGGGGGGTTGCTCCATTACCGAGGCAAAGGGTAGCCAGGGCAAGGGGTGGAGGGTGTTCAGACTGAAGCAAGGATAAATATAAGCTTCAGCCATGCAAAGAGAGGCAAGAAACTCTGGACTTTTTGCTCAAAATTCATCCCCCTTCCTTCAGCATCGCCAGCTCCTGCTGTGTCACCGTGTGCCTTGTTTGCAACGCAGAGTAAGGGAAGATGGCAGAGGTGATTTCCTTACATTTCTGGAACCTTTCTAGCCCGAACAAAAGACTTATTACTTCTGACATTGGATTCTTGTGTCTGATGAACCCCTGATTTCTCTAACTTGAATAAGTAGTTTAATTCATAGCAGAGCTGATTTCAGTTGGTGGTGTTGAAGTGTCATCACAGCATCGCTCAACACAGGGTTGACCAGGAAAAGCTGAAATTAATAGTGCTCTCATATGGCCTACCTAGAAGAGTGTGAACAAAAAAAGTCATAACTGCAGAGGAAATATGTCAATGTCTGTATGGAAAGGATTCATGCTGCCATTTGCTCTCTGGTTCATTATATTTGCTTTCCACCACCACCACCTCTTTACTGTAAGATAGCAACTTTTCAGAAACCTCTTCTGCATTGACATTTCACCTCTATTTTTTTGTCTCAGACAACTTACAGTGACTTGGATAACATTTAATCAAAGAAAACAGCCTGAATAAGATCAAACATTCTTTTCTTTGACAGAACACTTAAAAGCAAACCAGCAAAAATATATATGAAATATATGGCTAGTATCATCATATGTTCTTCATTTTACTGGGCTGCTAAATGACAAGGATCGTAAAAGGAGACATTATATAAATCCTGTGTGAACATATGGCATTTTTATTTCCCCTTCTGAGATTGTAGGCTGAATCTATGCCATCCCGTTAACAAAATGAGCCCTGTCATTTGAGGAGTATCGCTTAATGACAGTTGTCAGTCATCACTAGCTACCACACTCAAGGGACATCTTGATATGTCTGTGACAGACAGATTAGATATTGTCTGGAGAGGGTTATGCGGCAGCTGTAAGAAAGCCCTAACTGAGAGGAAATGAGGATTAAAAAAAAAAAGCTAGGAAATCAGATACAGCTTTTCCAGCCCCTGGTCTCCAGAGCAGATGATCCTTCTGCTCAGGTATGAGCTGCGTGTGTCTGAAGCCAGTGGCTGAATGGGAGACGGCTGCTGCTGTGATTTAACTTCAGTCACCCAGAATCGCAGCTTTGTTGTGCTCAGACCTGGGCAGATGGAAACCCTCTCTTCCCCCCAAATAGTTTGCAGCTTAATAGGTTTTCCTTCCCATTCTTCACATTCTTTTACACTGAGGGCAAATGTAATCAGCACAGCTATCCCCGAGGCAGAAAGAGACTGAAATCATTTGGCACTTGTGACTTCCATCGCCAGCAGCGGGAGGTAGCAGAGGGATGCTGCTGCCCCGTCCTCATGCCCCAGCAGGGACCCGTTCAGTGCTGGCAGAGGTCAGGGGCTGGTGCAGGACCCCGTTCCCTCTGCTGGGCTCTCTCTGCTGGAGAGCCTGAAGGCACCCCCGTGTCTCCCAACGCAGGTGTGCCTATGGGGAATGCCTCCCAAATAGCTCTTTGCCTCACTCGTCCGTGTAAGTTGGCCAGGTGGAAACCAAAGAGATGCAGGGGTCAGCTCAGGAGTCTATGCACGTGCTGCTCTCACAAAGATGTGCTCTGTCGTGGTGCATGACCAGAGGCTGAGCCTGTCAACCAGAGAAAAGCCTTTTCATGCATTTCTAGTAATAGCCATAAGTTCATTCAACGTGGGTACAGGCAGCAGGGGGTGGGATTTGGATCCTCTGTTGCAAAAGTCCTTCATCTTATTTCAGCCAAGGGTCAAACGAGACCGCAGAGAGGGAAAGACAAATCAAACTCCAGCCCCAGGAGACCTGATGCAGGAGGCCAGCGGAGGCTTGCCGAGAGAGCAGGTTGTAGCACACGTAATGCCGCTCACATCAAGTCGAGCGGTGAAACCACGATGCTATGGGGCCTGTAAAACTGCTCCCTGCTGCCTCGCTGGGGCGGCGATGATGACAAATGACACTGGCTCCACTCCGCAGGATGCCCGGCCTCAGGAACACCGCTTGCTCCCTGCTCCTGGATGCTGCTGGTACCTCTCAGCAAACAGGAGGCCCCAGGAGGCTGCAGCCAGCATCTCCTGCAGCGAGCGGCTCCCCAGGGACCAGCCCTCTGCTCACAGCAGCTTTCTTCTCCTGAGAAGTCGAGGTACTCCAGGAGGATTCATAAGGTGCAACACACCCAGCTTAATACCTTAAATCTTGACATGCATGTGTAGAAAAGCAGATATGAACAGGCACACTCCAGAATATTAAAAATAATGTAAAAAGAAAGTAAATAAGTGACCTAGAATTGTGGAGGAAGTAAGAGAAAATGCAAGGTTTGACGTTAATTATCCCTTGAACTGTCAAGCCCAATTACTTCCAGCAGGCTCTGACATTTCGAAGATTAATTAGGGAGTTAGCTGTCATGTTTCGCAAAGGACCACCATTACACCAGAGAAGATCTACCTACTCCCTGCACACAATGTCTTGAAATTTTGCAATGTGAATTTATATCCAAAAGCTAATTGGGGACCTTTGGTAAAAGCCTTCTGATTATTATATTCATTTTGAGGAATGCACTGTATTTGTACGTTGAAATACAACTGGCTGCTTTGAAGGAAAGGTTTAGCTCATTGGATAATGATTTTAAATACTTGTAGCTCCTGGGCAAAAGGCCTTTATATTCCTCTGCTTCTTTTGCAACACTTGTGTAGCATCCAGTATAGATTAGTGCTGTACCCAGTCTATGTCAATTACTCAGCACATGTTCACTCCCCAACACATCTGTGCATGTTACTATGTACCTGTCCCTGAAATCAGCCTCCCAAATCGTTTCTGAGCAACAGAAATGCAGCTTCCCAAATTTGAGTCAGCGAATTTGTCCCCGCAGCAGCAAAAGCAAGCCCTCTCCTGGGCTGGGCTGGTGAGGGCATAGCCAGCAGAGCAGAGGATGGGATTTTTGGACTCTTCTCCACAGTTCATGGGCCTGGTCCAGTTTTGGTGCTCCCAGTTCAAAAGACAGATTGGAAAATGGGAGAGGGAGGCTACCACAGTGCTTAACAAGTTGGAAAATCCAATCTAAGGCCCTGCTTTCAAGGGAAGGTCGTACCAGACAATCTCCAGAAGCTCCTACCAACCTGACCTTTTCTAGGATGACGCAATTTTTAAACCTTTATTCTTCCCCGGGACAGACCAGGTCCCTGCAGAGCTGGAGGAAGAGGTGATGCATCGTGATTTCTGCTCCTCGGTGCAGTGCTCTCTGCAGCAGAAAACCAGAATCATACCTGCGCGTCTGTTCATATCATAAAATTAAAAACATTGTTGTAAGCACCTTAGTAGATAAAAACCCTCCAGGCCTCACAACAACTGAAGTGTAAAGTACCGATGTAGTGAATCATGGAAAGGGTCCTTCAGGAAAAGTGGAACTAAAAACAAAAGAAAGGAAAAGGAAATGAGATCCCGTTTTAGACACAAAATAGTTTCTGGCTTACAGCCATCTGGATATTTTTAACATGTCCATCAATACAGTCTCTGTGCACAGCAACTGACTGATCTGTGACTCTGTATTCATGCTTTCATCTCTCCCCCAATGACCAGAGGGTGTCTTTGAAAGAATAATTTGGTTGTAACTAGTTTTATTTTCCTTTACTGTTAAAGGATACTTATTAGGTGAAAGCTAAGCTGTGGAAGGTTGGGACCTCTTGCCCAGAGAGGTGCTAGATGCTCCATCCCTGGGAACATTCAAGGTCAGGTTGGACGGGGCTCTGAGCAACCTGATGGAGTTGAGGATGTCCCTGCTTATTGCAGCGGGGGTGGACTAGATGACCTTTAAAGGTCCCTTCCAACCCAAACTATTCTATGGTTCTCTTGGGACATGGTTATTTCTGTGGTACTTTTGACGTCCATTGGGTGGGGAATTCCATGGCCATGGCAGAGCTGTGCCCTCAGCCCCGGCATAGGGAGCTTATGGGCTGCCAGTGAACCTGCTGCCCAACCCTTGCCACCAAGATGGGAATCAATGATAAGCTATCTGATCTCATCCAGCTGAGGTACCTGCCTACAAGCCAGAGTAGCTGCTCTCCTACCCGCAATGTACCTATTCCTGCATTTGTGCAGTGTCTGCAGCAGGGCTGGCCAAACTTTTATGATCCCACAAGGTACATACCAAAAGCCTTCATGCAACCAAGAGCCACCAGAGGTGTCTGGAGAACTCTGCGTCTGTGTGAGTGGACACGGAAGCAGAGTACAGGTGTCAGGAGCTCCCCCAGCTTCCCTGGGTCAGGCTGGGCCTCCCTGATCTGATATCTAGCTGGAAACAAGGTCCCTGATACTGTACTGCAGGAATTGGTCCTTTCTGTGTATCTTTTAATATACAAAGGGATAAGACAGCAGAAGGGATAGTTATTCACAGTTCAAAGGCAAGGTCCTCAAGAGGTTAAGGCTAGGACTCATCCTTGCCATCTTCAGCCATCTCAAAATTTAGGCAGCTAAGCCAAGGTGGAAACCTCTCTTTTAAAATGTTCTTTTTAGTAGGTTCTTCCAGAGAGTGCTTCATCCCATCCCAAAATAGATGGGATGATTCACTCTCCATCAGTAAGGAGAACCTACACAATCACCTTCAGGGAAGCCTGTGGTATTTGTGGGATCTGGCCCCAGAGCTCAGGCGATGATCCTGACTCAGGGTTTGCTGTTGCTGGGAGTAGACTTGAACTTGTAAAAGCCTGGAAACAGAAGTGATGGATACTCCCTTCTCACTTTCCTCTCCGAGTGACCTGTTCAAGGTCACACAGAGTTGGCAACCAGACCAGGAAATGATGTGCCCCAACCACAAGCCTGTTTTATTTCTGTCATGCTTTTCTAAACATTTTCAAGCCTACCAGGAACAGATCAGCAAAAAAAAAAAATGCCTGAGATTCCAAATGCCTTCTAATCTTTGTACCATCACTGCTGTAATCATAAATACCCACTGGAGCCAACCCAAGGCTGGTTTTCCATTTCATCTTTCAAGGTCTTTTTTTTAAAAGCCAAGAGAAAAATTAGTTCCTCTTCAGACAACAGTTAATCATTAATCATATGTGCAAAACATAACATACTTGACCCTTTGATGTGGTGGAAGAAGCATGTAAGTGGAGATGACAGGATATATTGGCTTACACTTCTCCCGGACAAATCTGTCTTGCTGTGGGAAGGGAGGAATTGAAATTTTTATCACCTGAGCTTAGTAAGGATGTTGCATTTGAATGAGAGTAATTAGGTACTTTAAGGGTTCTAGCTTGTAGCCGTGTCAGTAATTCTGCCTAATAAACGCAATGTCATTGATGCTTTGTTCTTCATGTCCAGCACTTAATGGGGAAGTGCTTAGCCAGCCTTATTTTGCTGACTCATTCACTTTGCTTTTGGAGGCACAGCCAGTCTTCCCTGGGCAGTGCTTTGCTCAGGCAGGGCTTCGGTGGTGCAGGGTGAAATGTAGGAACTGGCAGGCGAACAGGCTGCCAGCAGCATCCAGCGTGGTCCTCTGTCACCTCACAGGCACTCAGAGGTGCACAAGAGATGTGTTTCTGGGTCTTGTTGGGGCCTGACCCAAAGCACTGGGTACCCTCAGCTCCTTGGGTTAGGAGGATCATAGAATCACAGAATAGAATCATAGAATAGTTTGGGTGCCCCAGGGATGGGGCATCTACCACTTCTCTGGGCAACCTGTGCCAGTGGTTCACCACCCTCATCATCAAAAATTTCTTCCTTAGATCTAGGAAATCTTAGAAATCTACCCTTTTTTAGTTCAAAACCATTACCCCTTGTCCTATGGCAGCAGGCCCTGCTAAAACATCTGTCTCCATCTTTCCTATAGGCCCTCTTTGAGTACTGGAAGGCTGCCAGAAGGTCTGTCCAGAGCCTTCTCTTCTCCAGGCTGAACAACCCCAACTCTCTCAGCCTGTCCTCACAGGAGAGGTGTTCCATCCCTCGGATCATTTTTGTGGCCTCCTCTGGACCCGCTCCAACAGGTCCATGTCTTTTCTGTGCTGAGGGCTCCAGAGCTGGATGCAGGACTCCAGGTGGGGTCTCAGTCTCATCCAGGATGTAAGGATGCTTAGCATAATGCACACCCAGACCTTTTTTTTCCATTAATAAAAGGGGCAGCATTCCTTCATTAAGTTTTGCATGAGCAGACCCTCCAGAGACAATCACACTTTTATAAATTTCTTTTATAAATTTACCCATCAAGCGCTTTGCAGCTCTGGACTCACCTGCACTTAAAAAAAAACACCCAAAACACCAAAAAATCCCAAACCAAAAAGACAAGAAAAGAGAAAAGGCGAAGTTGTGCTCGAAGTCCCTGGGCAGGGCGGTGACAGTGGCGATGCCACCTGCTGGCGACAGAAAGCCGGGTCCCCTCCCTGCCTCCCCTCCCTTGTACTGCACAGCCTTCGGTTTTCACTGTGATGATTTTTAACACCTGAGTGCGCAGACGTGGCACTGGGTGGGTGTCCCGGTGCCGGGCTGAGCGAGTGGGATGCGCGGGTGGGAGCCGGAGCGCAGCCGGCTGCATCGCGGGTCACCCCGATGGGAATGACTAATCCTGGGGAAGCAGAGGTGCTGTCACAAGGCGTGAGAGGGGATCGGAGTGGAAAGGGGGTGATGCTGTGCATGAGGAGGCTCTCGAGGCTCTCCCTGCTCAGACAGCTCCATCTGCTTCTAATTTCTCCTTCTGCCAGGGGCTCCCTCTGAGCCCGTAGCACGCAGCTGGGTTCCCCGTTTGGTAATGCAGGAGCGCACAAGGAACGCTACAAAGAGAAACTCAGAAACAAGCCTGGAAGCAGGGACTGGAAATCATGATCCTCCTGCCTGTCCGGATCTGCTGCCCACTCAGCAGCGTAGTCAGGCTCCTCTTCCCCTCCCTCCTGTGTCTGGCGGTCTTAGCAGAGGGGAGCAACTTCAAAAGCGACACAATCCCTTCCAGGCTCACTTACACCTTAAAGGACATGTCTGAGCGTATGGGGAACATGTTTGAGATGCCCCCAAGAGCTGTAAACCCTCCTATTCCCATGCAGCTGCACCAGGCGTGCTGGGAAGGGAAGATGGGCAGCATGTCTGTGCCGGGGCCCCTCCTGTCGCCTGGGCATGATGGGCACATCTTCTCCTCCGGAACCACAGAGACCACAGGAACTACACAATGTACCCACTGGCCACCAGATCGTTTTGGCCAGAGGCAGCCACTGCCTCCTAGGACTTCATCTGCATCTAGCTGTGCATAACTTGCCTAAGCCCACACGTGGGGTCGGGGTCAGAGCTGGGACTGAACATACGACTGCCTGTTCTCCCACTTTGCCCTCAGAGGGCTCGGCTGCACCTCTCTCCCAAACGCCTTGGTCAGACTATGTTGCTAAAAACAAGGAAGAAGTGGGCTTGGGGAGACAAACACAGTAATTCCAGAGTAAGGTAGGGAAGGTTTGACACTATCCACTTTGCAATGCACCTTAGCACCTACAGCCTTCCCAAAGACTATGCGATGCACTGTGAGCTGTAGCTGGTGGGTGAGGCATGCTCTGGCATGGTAAAGGTGTTGCAGCTTCTTATTCAGAGCAAAAAGTTCAGAAAGAAGTATTAGATGGTAAAGTCTATACAGTATATCTCCTGTAACCAAGCTGCTGGTCCTCTGTCAAGAGCGGGAACTCTCAAGAGGGTTATAGAGGATCCCCCATCTATGGGGGATGCTGGAAAAATCCTGGGTCATTCTTCCAGGCTTTGTGGAAGTGATCTTCACCTTGAAAGAGTATTTGGGACTGAACCCCACACAGCTGAATGGGAGGGAGGGGGGTGGCAGAGCCAGGCTGCCATGGGGAAGAGGTGGCCCTGAAAAGCTGGTGGCTGCAGTGACCCTGTGCTCTCCCACTGGGTTGTAAATCACTCGCATGTAAAGGTGGGAGTCTGGAGCACAAGGTGGCCCCACACAGGACTGCAGCATAGGACAGAGGGCAGGCGCCCACTGAGTGACTCCCACATGTGGTGCCTGGTGCCTGAACCTTCACAACAGGGTAGTGGGTACCCCTGTCCACCACCCTTCTATTTTTCACAAGGATGCTGGGAGAATCACAGAATCATTAAGGCTGGAAAAGACCTTTAAGATCATCAAGTCCAACCATCAAACCAACACCACTAAACCATATCCTGAAGTGCCACGTCTACATGTTTTTTGAACTCTTCCAGTGATGGTGACTCCACCACCTCCTTGGGCAGCCTGTTCCAATACTTGAGCACCCTCTCAGTAAAGAAATTTTTCCTAATATCTAGTCTAAACCTCCCATGATGGAACTTGAGGCCATTTCCTCTCATTCTGTCACTAGTTACTTGGGAGAAGGGACCAACACCCACCTCACCACCACAACCCCCTTTCAGGTAGTTGTAGAGAGCAATAAGGTCTCCCCTCAGCCTCTTCTTCTCCAGACTGAACAACCCAGTTCCCTCAGCCGCTCCTCATAAGATTTGTTCTCCAGACCCCTCACCAGCTTCTTTGCCCCTCTTTGGACATGCACCAGGAACTGAATGTCCTCCTTGTAGTGAGGGACCCAAAACTCAGAACTCAGCATCATGAGCTCCTGGAGCTGTGGGAGCTGAGTGCCTGGCTCTGCCCTTACCAGCACCCTCCTGAGACTGGGGTGGCACAGGGGAAAGGGAAGAGAAAAGAGATTCTTCATACCTGGGCAGAGACAGGCTGATCTCAAGAGGAAGCATAAAAAACCAGTTTCTGCTTGAAAGCTATTTCTTACTGCCCTTTCTTGTGGGTATGACTTTGATTAATGACAACAGGGTCCTGCCTGGCAGCTGGAATAGCTGCTCAAAACAGTGAGAGGGAGTGTGTCCAGCAGAGACAGCTTCCTCCAGGGCAGCCAGGCCGTGGCCTGGGCACTCAGTGAAGGCAACTGCTTCAGCTTCCCATGAAGTGTTGGCATCTCGGCTGTGACTTCTGCAAATTGCTGTGCTTGGGGACTGGAGGGTGGTGACAGCCAGGCTGACCCAGCACAGTATATGCAACACTGGAGCGAGGAGAGCAGGTCAGCGGCTCTGGAGACCACTATCAATATAGCTGGCTGTTAGTTTTGATGGAAAGATACCCTGCATAAAGTCACAAGATAGAAAATGGGGGTGGGAGGGGGGCCATAAACCGTTTAATCGCTTGCACAATGCAGCTGAGGAAACTGCAAAGAAGAACTTGCCATTCTTGGTCGTTTGCCCCAGGGCTGTGTGCAGGTGGGGAAAGAAGAAGTGAAAGGAAGAACCTCCCACTTGGGTACCAGAGGGAAGCGTGGTGTTGCTAGAAGAAGTCAGAGCTTAAGTCTGCAGTAACCAGGCCAAAAATGTACACAGTCTGTAAAAGCCCTAAAGCAGCCCTGCCTGACTGTGCACACAACAGGAACATGCGGTGCCGAGGGGATCTAAGCTCATTGCCCAAGTTCCCCTCTACCCTGTGCTCTGACCCTGGACAAGTCCCGTCATCTTTGTGGTCCATGTTGGTCTGCTCAGACTTGAAAACCTCCAGGCTCCCCCCATGCATTTGACAGTGCCTAGGACTGCTGCAGTTCCACTAATAATAAACCAGTGGTGAGGTCTTTTGCAATGTCCATCAACCCCGACTGACCAAGGCAAGCCCCTTATAACCTCCCACTCCTCAAAATGGTTTGTTTTGTACAGCTCTTTCTGACAAGTAACTCCTTGTCGCAGCATCAGAGATCTGGAAAATCTGACTCTGGACTCAGGAGCTCCAGAAACATAGTCCCTCAAAGCCTGATGACCTACTTCATCGTATCTTGGAGGCCAGGCCATGTTTCTTTGCTAGAGGAAAGCTGGCTGTTGAAAAAAGTCAGATCTCAGTTATTATTGAGTTCCCACTAATTTAATTCCTCAGCGTTTTATCAGTTACTCTCTCCTTCGTCATCCTCCCCTTAGTTTGTCTAAATGAATGTCTGAAAGGACTCTTACTCCCTTTTGATTAATGTTAGTTCTCTCTGCTTATTAGCTGCCCTCATCTCTCCCATTTCCTGAACAGTTCTGAGTTCATTTAAAAGCAAACAGAGTATTTTACTCAGTTTGTAAGAATATCTAGTGGTACTGTATAATTACTGTGGATGCAAATAATGATTTTTATATCACTTGTTTTAACATGTATTCAATCCCTGTTCAGGACTCTGACTGTGACTGAAAAAATTATCCTGCCTCCATCACTCTTGGGCTGTACAATACTTACTTGAGTGTACATGGAAAAAAAATGTATTGGACACTTCGTGCACGGGTGATCCATCTCTGCTGGTGCTCTGTAAATGGTGTTACCCAGCCTGGCCCAGACCCCACTCCTGATGTACAACGTGCTGCGCGTGGAGGAAACACTGGCTGTCCCGGGACCTGGAGGGTCCTTCCCCCTTGGCAGAGCCTGGTGGGCTCCAGCGGAGGAGCTCCCATGGCTCCGGAGGGGTCTTTCCCAGCAGAGCCCTGCCTATCTCCCCGCAGGCACTGCCATGCTCCCTGCAGGACAGAGCAGCCCTCCAAGGCCCAAGCAAGCCCCAGCACTGCTGTACAGTCAGAAAAAAAACAAATCCCATCATGCAAACCAGGTGGAAGGTGTGGAAAACCCTGGCATGGGCAACCTCCCTGGGACTCTTGTCTTTCTGACCCAGCAATCACTCCATGGTCGTCAGTGAGACTATCCCAGCTCTGAGCAACCCCTCATGAGTGGGAAGGGGAAATTAATATTTAGATTCCTCCAGAGAGACGAACTATCAGTGCAGATGGATATAGCTGGATTGATGTGGATATACCGTTCTTGCTACTGCTAACCAGGGAATAAACAGGGTCACTGCAATCTCCTCAAGACAGCTGTATCTGGGGCACCAGAAATCCTAGGGCCAGGATTTGACTGCAGGCTGCCAGACCTGTTTATGCCAGTTGTCAGGGTAAAACCAGATTTAAACCGGGGAAAGTTAGAGGAAAGATCCTGTGGGTAGGCAGGAGGCTCCTCTCCCCGGGAGGCTGCTGGCCGGGAGGTGGCCACCAGCCCCAGCCAGGGCTCCAGGCTGCTCCGGGGCGCGGGGTGGTCTCTGAGGGTAGCCCTTGCTGCATCGCCCGCTGCTGTTGCTCTAACCCGCTCCCTTGGCAGCTCCAGGGGCTGCACGACTCGCTGGGGTTTGCCAGATGCAACGTCTCTGGTTGCTGCTTTGTCTGTGCTTTGTCCCCGCTCGCTCCTCCTCGTTAATGAGGCCAGCATGGCTTCCAGCGTCCCAAACTGGCCAGCCCTGGCTGTGCTACGTTATTTCCACCCATTTCTGCCTTGGAGTAGAGGTGTGACTGGGGTGCAATTCCCAGACCTATTCCTTCTGGGTTTTTTCCCCTCCGCGATAAGGAGATCAATTGATTTTATTGTCTGATGGACGTTGCAGGCATCATCAGTGCCCAGGATCTGGTTTCAGCCAGCAGCTTATCTCGGGGATCCCTGCAGGCTGCCAACCCCAGGACAATGGCTGGTTGTTCGGTGCCGTAAGCAGACGTAAGTCAGCCTCCATGGCTGCCCTGGGGAGCTCAGGGAATTCACAGGACATCACACCCTGATGGTGAGAGATCTCCCCTCTGCAGCCTGAGTTGTTGCGGAGACAGGTTATAATTTTTTTTTTCTGGTGCCAGCTTTTCCTCCTCTCTCAGGCATTTGCAGAGGGAAGTGACAGCTCCTCTTGGCTTTTCTTTGGGTAAACCACAAACTTCAAGTTTCTCCTTACAACAGTCTCCAATTTCCTTGGTCAACTGATTCACCCAGTGCTGGTTCTTTGTGGGGCACTTTGCTTTTGCAACTAACAACAGTGTTTGTGTAGCACGAGAGCACTGCCTGGATCTGTGCAGGCATACAGAGGGATGCTGCACAGGATCACCTTCCTTGCTTGGTTTTCTCATGGGCAGGGACTCGTAATCCTGTAACATGATCATAATTATTGGCAAACGGGCCCCTGTGCAGTCTTTCAGGTGAGGTGCTGACAACCAGAGCCACTAACCCTAAAATATTTCTCTTTCCACAACAAGCAAATAGATCCTTCCTCATTTCCAAAGCCTTTCCCTGCACTTGTCCTAAAAACAGGTGAAAATGGATTTGTTGGCCTGATTTGTCTCCTCTTGGAAATGTTCTACATTGTTCTACATCTTTTCCAGGATAACCTCTGTTAAGTTATCCCAAGTCTTTATTTTGGTATAAATACAGGCATGCTTATTTACAGGCCTGATGCCCTTTTCTTCCCCTAGTTCAGTTCAATCTGCCTTGTATGTTGTGATCTTTTGCAGAAACCGTTGAGGCACAACTGGGGTTTCTGGCAAGTCTGTTAAATCACTGTGTCCCTGATGTCCCGCGAGGAGCCAGATCAGCCTTGGACTGAGGGAGGAGGTCTCTGGCACCTGCAACCCAGCCTGCCGGGAAGAAGCTATGGGACCAACAAAAGCAGTTGTTAACTTTAGCTCTGGGTATGGCATATCTAATGGAAACCCACTTCAACAACCTCATCTACGGAGAAGGAGGCAAAATAACCTCCCTTTTGTACTACAGGGATTTTATTTTTTTTATTACTAGAAAAAAACATGAGTGCAAGTGAGAAGTGACTTGGGCTGAGTGGAAGAGCATCAGATGGAGATGGGAAAACCTGATTGTTTGAGAGAATTATCCCAAATAGGCTCATGAGAAGAGAGGAAAGGGACGTTAGAAAGAGTCAGTGGCTGTGTTTTCTTTTTATTTTTTTTTTTAACAGATAAGATCTGTTTCTCATCCCCAGTAGCTAAACTCAGAGGGAATTGTGCAAGACTCTCTCCATACCCTTCACAGTGGGAGCTCTTGGAAGGGTTTCATTTAGTGCCAAGTGAGTCCAGCACCATCAGTGATCACTGTGCCCAGGACAGGGAGTCTTCTGGGGGTGGAGGTGGAGCAGAGAGGAAGCCTTCCCAGGCCACGCTTGGCAGTCCAAAGAAAGCAACTCTGCTGTCATCTGTGCAGACCAAGGTGTTTGTGGGGCTGTGAATCTGATGATTGGGGATTCAAATTCAGTAAAGTAAGGAGACAAAATCTTACATTCAGCCAAAGTATCTGTTTCAGGACATCATGGAGGAATGTGGTTTTGGGTTTGGAGTAATAGTCAGGAACTGGTTTTGGTGTAATTCTTCTGAAATATCTGCATCTGTGAATTTTCACATTTGGGCAAGCCTTGCACTGCTGTAAATCTGTATTACTGCACTGAGCAGAAGAGTATAAAACTAGATTTCCACTATAAATTTAATCAGGATGAGGGCCTGGCCTGATGGTGAGTGTCTTTGCTCAACTCAACACACTTTAAGGGTGCCAGATTTGGTGCTGATCAACCCTGCAAAGTCCAGGCACCTTGACCCCTCTCAACTTAAGCATCTGAAAATAGAGCAACCTCAGCTGGGATGCACCTCATGCAGCATCATCCCTCCTCCATAAGTCATCCCATGTCTGTCCACAGTCAGCACAGAAAAACAGGCATGGCGAGGGCATTGGCTCACCGACCAGGCACTGATCCTGGCTGCATGAGAAACCCAGATGTTTGCCTGAGGCTGAAGTCAGCCTTCACGTGGTGCAAGCTAAAGGAACCCAACCCCAGAAATCACACTTGAAAATCGCGACTGTGGATTTTAATGAGGTGCCATTGCTGTCACCACCAGAAGCGTGGGAAGCATAT
This sequence comes from Phaethon aethereus, assembly GCF_964289735.1. Classification (NCBI taxonomy): domain Eukaryota; kingdom Metazoa; phylum Chordata; class Aves; order Phaethontiformes; family Phaethontidae; genus Phaethon; species Phaethon aethereus. Next base: position 198,528,502 of record NC_138575.1, on the reverse strand, counting down.
GGACCATGGACCATGGGAAGCGTATGGACTATCAGACAACAGACATGAAACCTAAGGCACAAGAAACATGATGAAAAACAGGGTCCTGCACTTTGGCCACAACAACCCCATGCAATGCTACAGGCTTGGGGAGGAGTGGCTGGAGAGCAGTCCGGCAGAAAGGGACCTGGGGGTGCTGGTTGACAGCCGGCTGAATATGAGCCGGCAGTGTGCCCAGGTGGCCAAGAAGGCCAACAGCGTCCTGGCCTGTATCAGGAATAGTGTGGCCAGCAGGAGTAGGGAAGTGATTGTGCCCCTGTACTCGGCACTGGTGAGGCCGCACCTTGAATACTGTGTTCAGTTTTGGGCCCCTCACTACAAGAAGGATGTTGAGGTGCTGGAGCGTGTCCAAAGAAGGGCAACGAAGCTGGTGAGGGGTCTGGAGCACAAGTCTTATGAGGAGTGGCTGAGGGAAGTGGGGTTGTTTAGTCTGGAGAAGAGGAGGCTGAGAGGAGACCTTATCGCTCTCTACAACTACCTGAAAGGGGGTTGTGGTGACGAGGGTGTTGGTCTCTTCTCCCAAGTAACTAGTGATAGGACAAGAGGAAATGGCCTCAAGCTGTGCCAGGGGAGGTTTAGATTGGATATTAGGAAAAATTTCTTCACTGAGAGGGTGGTCAGGCATTGGAACAGGCTGCCCAGGGAGGTGGTGGAGTCGCCATCTCTGGAAGTGTTCAAAAAACGTGTGGATGTGGCGCTTCAGGACATGGTTTAGGGGACATGGTGGTGCTGGATTAATGGTTGGACTTGATGATCTTGAAGGTCCTTTCCAACCTAGTGATTCTGTGATTCTGTGAAACTGAACATAACCGTCCTTTTCTTAGTTAAGTAGTCACGCCAATTACTCCAGCGAGGCGCTGTTGGCCTGCTGGTGTTTCAATCGGAGGGTCCCACGAGCACGTTGCATTTAATGTACATTAAGCACCCCAGCCAGGAATGCAGGCAGCATAGACAGGAACACTCGAAGATGAAGTGCCTCTTAATGTGTTTTCCTGTTTAAACAAAACCATGTACTCGTTAAACACAGCTAAGGAAAGAGGCAACAGCCCTTGGCAAGCATGGCGAGTGTTTACTCAGTGGGTTTGAAAATTGTACTGAGTATATTGACACTATAATGCCATGATCATTGTTTGTCATGCGAAGCAAGAGGGAGGGCTGGTGATCTAATCGCTGGCCTCAGAGTTACTCTAACCCAGGATGCCGTTATTTCTTTGCAAATAGCTGGCACTCGGAGGAACTGGATTAATTTCCAGGCAAATTTAGGATGAAATTAAGTCCTGCCACCAATCAGAGATCCGATCACAAAGCAAACCTGGGCAAAAGTACTTGGCGGGGAGACAAGGACCTTGCGTGACAGGCCACAAGCCCTGCCTGGTTGCGGAGAGACATCGCCACCCAGGAGAGACACTGTCGTTGATACTCATCCCCCAAAACAGCATCTGGATGTCAGTGGGGATGCAAAGGTTTGCCCGAGGCAGGACAGGCACCCTACTCCCTCCCTTCCTGCATGGAGGCAAAACCTTATCCCCAGGCTTAAGAGTCCCCTCCAGCCCATTCATGTCATCCTGCTTTTGGGACAAATCTAGGTAAAGGCAGGATTGCCAACCGCCAGCATCCAGCCATTTCCTTCCCGTCATGAAGTTGGCATAAAATACTGGTATTTGAAAAAAAATCATGTACATGTCACTCCCTCTCTTTTGCATTTTAGTTACAGTGCATGATCTCACTCTTTTCCCAAAACCATGAAGCCAAAGGTTGGAGTGAAACTGAGATGCTCAGCTGGCCTCTGAGCAAGGGATCTGTGTAGAGGCACAGCAAGACTCAGACCCGTTGCAGGCTCACCAAGAGACACAGGGACCTTCCGAGGCCCAACACATTGTGACAACGTGCTTTTCTAATAAGCCAGTGCAAAACTCCAAATTTCTTTAGACACAGGTGGACTGGGAGCCCTCCCCAGCCCTGCACCGCTCCCCAGCGGTGTGCCTGCCCTCCCTGTGCTGCCCCGACACCTGGGCAGGAGCCTGGGGCGAGATCCCCGGAGAAGGAAGGCTGGTGCAGAGAAAACGGGCAGCAATCGCAGCTGGAGCCAGCGAGGCTGTAAGGGAGAGCACAGTCCCTGAGGACAGCACTGTGATGGCCGAGCTCCAGTAGCACGGCCGCGCGGCCACTCTGCACCTCCTCCATGCTAAGGGAGGATGAAGATGCTCACCGCCCCCAGGCGCCACTTCATGTGTCCTGCTGGCCAGCCCCAGACGCTTGCCTGGTTGCCCCCAAAATCTTCATCCTGCTTGTAAACACCAAGGCTTTAAAATCACAGCAGTTAGACAACTTTCACAAGCTTTTTGGAGCCTGATCTTCAGGACTTGGGGTTTCAAGCTTTCTTCCCCCACATCTAGGGGAGAAAGAAGAAGCTGGAATGAAAAGTTGCAATGCTGCTAAAGCTGCACGACTGCAGCGTCTTGGCTCTTAACAAAAGCTCCAGACACTGGAATTCAAGATGAATTAATTCAGATTGACAACAATGTATTAAAAGCAGTAAGTATATTTTCACCCTTATTACTCTATTACTCTCTGTGTGACTGCACTTGTGATGACAAATCCTGCTGCTTAGATAAGGAACCAGGCTTTGAAGCCAGGACTTGAATTAGGTTTTAGTGTTTTTTCCTTTGGAGGGAACTCCGCCTGTTTGGTTTGTCTCTTCCCACACTAAAAAGAAATATTCTCAAACGAGGAAAGCTTTGCTTTTCCCTCAGTTCTCTTTCAATTCCAGCTCATTTTGGCTCAGTGCCTCTTTATGCCGTCCAAAAGCATCACCCACAATTCAAAGAACAGAAAAAGAGAAATCCCTTCAATTAAAAAATGACATAAAATAAAAAGCGCTTTGCAGGGCGGATGTCAGAGCTCGGCAGCGTTCTCACCCTCTGGATCTTAGGAGTTTGTTAACCTTAAGGATTATTAAAAGAAAATTAATTTCCTGTTCTTACATAGATTTCATCTGCCATTTGTTGAGGGTTGGGTTTTTTTTTGTGTTCTAACAATGTTTTCTCTTGCTTGTGTACACTGAGAAATTCCCATTATATCTCCCGAGAAAAGGTAATATCTCTACTAAAAGATAAGCCGTTGTGCTTATGGAGTCCCCACCATCCACCAGGGTGGAGGGAACTCTTCTCTGGATGCTGCTCTCCATCCAGCACGAAGACTCCCTGGCTGCTCTGGAGCATGTAATTTTTGCTAAACCTGGTTAAAACAACTATTTGAGGGATCAGTATGCATATGGGAATTTCTCCAAAGCTCTTTCCTTCAGCACAGAGCAAATTAAATTCAGTGTCAGCCCCAGGTCTGCTTCCCCCAGGGCCCTTTGAAATCCCCAGCTTTTATGTCATGCCTCAGACTTGCAGCTGTTTACTGTAAAACTTAACCAGCTTAATTTGGATGGTTTTCTTTCTTTTTTTTCCAGACTTAACTTGTCTCAGAGCACACAGTCTTCACCATACCCCAAAAGAGTCTGTTTTGAGCAAAAATGTGGCAATATAACATGTACACACACAACGCCCTTAAGTTGTTCTTCCATAAGGTCTCCTAAAAGTCATGGACGTTTAGCAAAGGGAGGTACGGAAAATTTCTTCATGAGTTGGCCTGACAGAGATTTCAGTGGGATTTGAGCAGGGAGTGGTGGATCATAAAAGTTTCAGTGTGGGGTCATGGTTTTGGTGGCGTTAGGGTAACTGTTGAGAGGTGGGGGAAGAAGAACCTGCACATCTCCAGCCAAAAAGGTATCATCTGGTGAGCAAAGAGGGGGTGAAAGGGTGTAAACCTTGGGCACCGTCGTGGCCACCGCAGCAGAGGTGGGAGTGGGCAGGGGCTCGGGGACAAGCATCGCCTCACACTTGGCTTGCGGCTCGATTTGTAATGCAGTACATGAGAAGTTTAATTCCAGGGAGGTTATGTCTGAAGTGTCATTGCAGGCAATTTCCCTAATTAGGGGAAGTTCATTTAAACGTGGAGATGTGCCAGAGCTAATCTCTGCGTCCGGTTACCACTCTGCCTGGGAAATGCCGGTGTCTCTGGGTTTGAACGCTGATGCAAATGGAGCAGATGTCTGTCGTGGGCCCACACTGGCCAGACACAGGGGGTCAGAAAGGAGGGGAGAAGGTGCGAGGAGCAGGGTAACACCTTACCCTCCTTTGGCTCTGAGCACACAGATACAGATATGGAAACATCCACCCACTTCCTCAGAAAAAAATGAAAATACAAAGGGGGCTGAGCTGTTTTCCTGGCTCCAAACCACCATTGAAATGAAGGAAATTCAGGGCTGCAGCATGGCTCCAGGTCTTTGTGCTGGAGGAGGACGTGGGAATCCAGTCTCCCATGTGCTGGGTGAGGAGGAGGGTTGGGGCCGAAGGGAGAGGTGGACAGCCTCACCACCAATGGCTTTTTCCAGCTGAAATGCCTGACCTCTGATGGAAATACAGAATCAATTCAGGATGCTGAGAAAAATGCTGGTTGGTAGTGGAAGCAAGGAGCTCAGGTGAGGGCTGATGAAGAGGAACCTTTAATGTCAGACGGCTGGAAGGCCTCCCGGAGAAAGCCTAAGATGCAGTAGAGAGGAAGCCAGAAACAATTATGGAGACAGGGGCTGCAGATAAAGGCGCGGGATACCAGCAGCTCTCAGATATCGCAGCCACAGAACTCTCTCCTCTCGCAGATCAATGAAAAAGGTGCAGAGAAAAAGAAAAGAAGAGAGAATAAACCCCATGTTCCCTGGTGAATACATCCTGAAGCATCAGCTCTTGGCTCTATTACCTGATTCCAGCCCTCTCTGAACTTGCTCCCCTTCCATTCACTTCCAATCAGTAGCTATTGACCCAAGCTTCATTTTCTGTTATTTCATGCTATTTTTATTGCAATAGTGCAGGGCGGCAGGATTGCCACTGTGCTGTGCACTGAGGGGATGTCCATGAGCAGAAGACATTAGGGACCACAGTGGCAAAAAGGCTGAGTGCCCCCATTTCACAGACACTGACCATGATTCGTGTGCAGACAAAAAGTCTGGGAAAGGACAAGAAGCTGACACCAGGCTTCTCCACGACGACCCTTTTGCATTTTTGTTCCCCCAGCTGGAGCAAACCTTTATTTTCTCTTTTCTCCCATGTCAGCATCACTCGTGGTAGGAGTCTTTAAATCCTTTAAAGCTTTTAAAAGCCTTTGCACATCATCTTTGGATTTGCGATCTATGTAAGTATGTATGGGTGTAGACAGGTACCTTAAGGAACTCCTAAACTAAAAGACCTGTCAAGATTATATGCTGAGTAAGCATTTCCTTCCATTGCACGCAGCCTGGTCCTTCTCCCCGGGGGCTGATCCTGCACCCAGCATGGTGATGCACAGCACCTTGTGCAGGCTGTTGGCTCCCTGGGCTCAGCCCAGGACTGATGGCACATTTCCACTGTGCATGCCTTGAAACCATGGCAGGGTCTCCACCAGGTTGTTTCAGAGACACTAGTGTCCTCTTGGCACTTGAGGGGAAAAATAGAAACTACAGGGTTACAAGACTGGACAGGCAAAGCGAGTTCCACCTCCAAGGAGGCCATGAGGGACCTCTCTGTGCCCTGGAGCAGCCAGTTGCAGAAGGAATCTGCAATGTCCACCATCTCACTGATCCACCAGCTCTGGGACTCTTCAACACTTCACCCCCAGGCATCGTGTGTCCTGCCCTGCTGCAGCTAGTCTCAGGGAAACCCTCACCCCAAAACCACCAGCTGTACGGCGTGTGCACAGACACCTTCTGTAGCTTCACCAAGGGCAAACTGTGCCTGACTAATCTAGTGGCCTTCTACGATGATGTGACTACATCAGTGGTCCAGGAAAGAGCTACGGATGTCATCTACTTGCACTTCTGTATGGCCTTTGATAACAGTCTCCCATAACATTCTTGCCAATAATTGGAGAGATATGGGTTTGATGGATGGACTATTCAATGAGTAAGGAATTGGCTGCATGGCTGTGTCCACCAAGTTACAGTCAACAGTTGAATGTCCAAATGGAAACCAGTAACGAGTGGTGTCCCTCAAGGATCCGTATTGGGACCAATACTGTTTAATATCTTCATCGATGACATAGACAGTGGGATTGAGTGCATCCTCAGCAAGTTTGCAGATGACACCAAGCCGACTGGTGTGGCTGATACACCCGAGGGACAGGATGCCATCCAGAGGGACCTGGACGAGCTCGAGGAATGGGCCCGTGTGAACCTCATGAGGTTCAACTTTTTGGCAGGGCCTGTTGCAACAGGACAAAGGGTAATGGTTTTAAACTAAAAGAGGGTAGATTTCGACTAGAGAGAAGGAAGACATTTTTCACAATGAGGGTGGTGAACCACTGGCACAGGTTGCTCAGAGAGGTAGTAGACAATCCATCCTTGGCAACATTCAAGATCAGGTTGGATGGGGCTCTGAGCAACATGATCAAGTTGCAGATGTCCCTGCTCATTGCAGGGGGGTCGAACTAGATGACCTTTAAAAGTCCCTTCCAACCCAAACTCTTCTATGATTCTATGATTCAACAAGGCCAAGTGCAGGGTCCTGCACCTGGGTCGGGTCAACCACTGGTATCAATACGGGCTGGGGGATGAAGGGATTGAGAGCAGCCCTGCTGAGACGGACTTGCGAGTACTGGTGGATGAAAAGCTGGTGGATAAGCCGGCAATGTGCGCTCGCAGCCCAGAAGGCCAACCGTCTCCTGGGCTGCATCCAAAGCAGTGTGGCCAGCAGGTCGAGGGAGGGGATTCTGCCCCTGTACTCTGTCCTGGTGAGACCCCACCTGGAGTCCTGCATCCAGCTCTGGAGCCATCAGCACAGGAAAGACATGGACCTGTTGGAGCGGGTCCAGAGGAGGCCACAAAAATGATCCGAGGGATGGAACACTTCTCCTGTGAGGACAGGCTGAGAGAGTTGGGGTTGTTCAGCCTGGAGAAGAGAAGGGTCCAGAGAGACCTTATTGCAGCCTTCCAGTACTTAAAGGCGGCTTATAAAAAGATGGAGAGAGACATTTTACTGGGGACAGGATGAGGGGTAACGGTTTTCAAATGAAAGAGGGTAGGTTTAGATTGAACATAAGGAAGAAATTCTTTACGAGGGTGGTGAGACACTGGGACAGGTTGCCCACAGAAGCTGTGTATGTGCACACCTGGTAAGAGCCAGGGCTGTGGCACAAGGGCCTGGAGAAGTTCTCCTGTGCCACGGAGAGCCGTCCCCACAGCACTGCGGAGCCTGAGCTGTGCCGCACACCCAGGGCTACTCTGGCCCCTACAGGTTTGGGAAGTGGCTCCTGCTTTTAGATTTATTAGTAGGATTTTGCTAATTTTATGGACTGTCAAGACTGATGCTTCTCTGAGCATTTGTCAGAAGCAAAAATAGTACCATTAAAAATGGATCACACATGTGACTTGAAACTTAAAGCTATTATGTGGGCTGCCTCTAAAATTTATACCTTAATATTGTGAGACGGGTTTATAAAGGAGCTCCATTTCAGATTCCCATTTTCATCTCTTCATGCAGCCAGTGCTGAATGATTACAAGTGCTTTTCTGACAGGCTCTTTGTTTACACCCTCTCTCACTCATCCCTAAAAATCACCAAGTGAGTTTTCCAATATCCCATTAGTCACCTAAGAATACAATTCACACTGATATTCATTCTTTTCATTTTAAGGAAGATCTGTGGCACATGGTAATTAAAGTTTGATTAAAAATCCTTTATTTCCCAAGAAACATTTCATCCCTCTAATAATATTTATAAACAATCTTTAACCATCACCCAAAAGATGATTTTTATCAGCTGGGCACGCTCAGCATACTCTGTGTCAGGTCACACACGCGCACAAAATGAACGGCAACGGGCCATAGTCTATGCACTCACTACTTTCCAAAGGTTCTGAATACACACCCAGCAAAAATCAGAGGTTTTTATTCCCAAAGATGTGCTCACATGTACACATCATGCTTCCAGGTCCTCCGGAGAGGGAGGACCATCCATCAGCTCCCTTGGCGAGCAGGCAGGGAAAGCCAGGCAGCGAGAGCCCTTCGTCCTGCTCCGTTGCCCGTCTCTTGCCTTGGGCTGTACTCACCTCGAAAGCCCTGTGACTCCTTCAGCACCTGCATTTGACTATTCTTACCTTTGACTGTTTCTAAGTTATTAATGTGCCTAGCACCGGGTGCTGTGGCTTTGTCTGAAGCCTTTTCCTTTGATCTCCGTTGCCTTTGAAGCTCTGCCTGGATGCACAGGCAAGCCATGCTGCTTTTCCTGCGGACCACCACCCTGCGGGATGATATTTCTCTCGCTGAAACTGGTGCAAAAGGTCCTATAAACCCTCGGAAACTCAGGCCACAAACTGATGCATTATTTTAATGTTTGGAAGTTTTTTCTAAAAGCCTGGCTAGTTGCCTATGTCTCACAATGTGTGTAGCATCTCCTGAAGTCACCAGCAGCAGGTGAGAGCACCAGCACACCCTCGGAGGCCCACAGCATCTCACAGGATTAGATCCATCTGTTGCTGCAGTAGGTTTATACCCTTCAAGTGCCATGCAAGAAAGCTCAAGCATCATAGAATTATTAGAATCATAGAATTTTAGGGTTGGAAGGGATGTTTAAAGGTCATCTAGTCCAACCCCGCTGCAATGAGCAGGGACATCTGCAACTAGAGCAGATTGCTCAGAGCCCCATCCAATCTGACCTTGAATGTTGCCAGGGATGGGGCATCTACCACCTCTCTGGGCAACCCGTGCCAGTGGTTCACCACCCTCATCGTCAAAAATTTCTTCCTTAGATCTAATCTGAATCTACCCTCTTTTAGTTTAAAACCATTACCCCTTGTCCTATCACAACAGGCCCTGCTAAAAAGTCTGTCCCCACCTTTCTTAGAAGCCCCCTTTAAGTACTGGCAGGCTGCAATAAGGTCTCTCTGGACCCTTCTCTTCTCCAGGCTGAACAACCCCAACTCTCTCAGCCTGTCCTCACAGGAGAGGTGTTCCATCCCTCTGAGCATTTTGGTGGCCTCCTCTGGACCTGCTCCAACAGGTCCATGCCTTTTCTGTGCTGAGGGCTCCAGAACTGGACGCAGGACTCCAGGTGGGGTCTCACCAGGGCGGAGGAGAGGGGCAGAATCCCCTCCCTCAACCTGCTGGCCACACTGCTTTGGATGCAGCCCAGGAGACGGTTGGCCTTCTGAGCTGCACACTGTGATCATACCTGCAGACATTTTGGTGTATTGCAAAAATGACCATATGGTGCCAGATCAGCAGCTGGGTTGCCCAGAAAGCTATCAGGGAAGCAATGTCTCCTACTGGAGGAGTGTCAGAAAAAGGATGTGCCAGAGTAATCTTACCCGTGGTGCACACTTGAACCCTCCTACCCAAAGCTATTTAAAGGTATTACGAAGCTGGAATTTGAAGCCAGACTTTGGCATGCAGGACTGACTGATCATTGCTCCCCACCTTGACCTTAAATATGGAATGTGTCAAAGAACAAAACACAGGTGCAGGAAAGCGTCAGCTATGACTCTTAGCAAATCAAGTGGACCGGCTGGTTACCTGTTGATGAGCAACTTAATCTGAGCTCAATTATATGCTCTGGAAGTCTGGCTTTCAGGGAGGTAATTACCCAAATTTCCGCCCTCTGATGGGACCCAGCACGCAGGGCATACGTGATGCAGGTACGAGCTCTGGCGCCCACGAGCATCCCACCAGTTGGCAGACACCAGGCTGGCCGGCGCAGTGGGCTGCGGCAGAAGAAGTGCTACAGAGGGAGGAAGACAGCCCTGGGTGCAGAGTACGAGGAGGAGCCACACTGCTCATCATCTTACACCATGGCACTTTTGAAACACTTTTTAATAGGAGCTATCTTAAGAATACAGAAGAATCTTAATACAGAAAAAAAAATAGTTTTCAGTCATGGGCTGAATTTGATGATGCTGTTTGATTTGAAGGGAAGCCAGGAGATGGCCAAGGAACCAACGTCCCCTGACTTTAACACGAGCTGGCTGGGCCCCCGAGCTATCGCAATTATATTTACAGGAGACTTTATCTTTCCTGTCCAGTTTCTGTTGAGGCCTGGTTGCACGAGGCTTTCCCGTGCTGCTGGGCATGGACTCATTCCTCTGACATTAACGGCAGCGCTCCCATGAGGGAGGACTTGTGAAGGTGAGCAGAAGGTGGCTTCTGGGCTTGTGTGAGAAAAACCAAAGTTTTCAGAAAGGCAAAGGGCTTCCTCTCCTTGGATGTTTCGGCTGTGGCTCACGTTGCAACAACCACCAGGTTTGGTCAGGGCTCCATTTTGGAGGGTCATTGTGCAACCAAAGGGGGAGATAAGTCTGGCTGTGGCCGGAAGCCCTGTTTCTTTAAGCTCTTAACACTTCAACACTTTCTTAAACACTTTTGTTATGGTCTTTGGTAAAATGTTTGAACAGTTATTTCTTTGTTCTATAATTATTTGTGCCCTGATCTTGCTCTTTCAAAGCAAAAGGAGCAGGCATGTTATAAGCACAACTGCAGTGAGAGTAATACTAGCGTGATTGCTTAAAAATCAGTAGCACTGGGGCATGTACCATGAGCCAAGCAGCCGGTATTTCTGAAGGTGAATGAGGCCTTACATTGCTTTTATCCAGGATCTACAGGAGAAAATCAAATTTATATATCTAAAGATCATGTCATAGCGTGCTGTAAAGTACAAACGGTATTTGTTGTGAAATATTTGGCAGAGCTTTGTGGACACAAAGATGGATCATTAATTAGGAAAGAATATTTCTGCTGTTACAAGATCACATATTTTGGGGGTAGAGAGATGGCGCATAGCAAAACCAGGGTCTGATCTCACTTCCACCTTGTGTCACCAGCAGCAGTTATAAGGTCCCAGCTGAGCAGAAGCCTTCTCCATCTTCCGTCCATCACCCATTCTGGAGCAGGTCTGTTCCCTGAGCATTATCCTCGTCTGTCAGCACACGCATGGCTACTTGCAGCATCAATATCCGAAACCACCACTTGACAGCCAAGATTTCTCAGTCCAGTTCCTCAGAAAAGCAGGTCTAGCTGTACAGTTTCAATTACTGGAGGCAAAAAGAAAGAAAGGGTGGGAAAAAGGCGATTAGCAGTCAGATTTACGTGTCCTAGATTTCTATGGCAACCATACGCAGTTCAGCAATGACTCTGGTACCTCCAGGCACCCTCTTAACAGCATCTACCTCAAACCAGCAGCCTGCAAACAGCGCTGGAAATCCGTCCGGCCACCCCGAGAGCGAGGCACGAGAATTAGAGGGCCAGCAGAGACCCCCCCCGGGGATTCTGATGCCTTTAGCAGAGGGCAGTCAGGCACGAGTCACGATGTGCAGCACACACCACATGACAGCAAGGCAGCCACATCCCCCATGAGGTGACAGAGCACATGTTGTCAGAAGGCTTTCAAGTGACTTAGCAAGCAGTGCCGGGGAGCATGCACCAGCTTTGGGGTGATGTGAGGGATCCAGCAAGAAACGGAAGGTGGTGATATGAGGTGCGGGCTTTGCCGTACTCGTGCTTTCATGTGACCACGCAGGTATCAAAATGTGCCCGACCTTCCCTGCCTCCCTCTCTGCAGTTTTGGTTCAAGCAGTGATGGGAGAGGAGGATACGTGGGAGATCAGCCGTCAGCAGGAAGCCGTGTCAGCAGGCATGGGTTTGCTGTAGCTTGCGGAAGATGCAAAGGACAAAAAGGGTGTGTGTTTGTGAAGTGGCTGGTCAGGATATCCACCAACTGCTTGTAAACTATCCACTCCCTCCAGCCGGCACAAGCCATGGCTACTCTAGCCCAGCCAGGTTTTCAGCAGCGTCAGAGCAGTGAAGGTGATGGCAATGGAGTAGCTTGAAGCAAGCGGAGGGAGTGCTTCAAAGATGCTCTGCACAACGGGGCTTTTAGCTCCTCAGATGAGGGGTTAAGCATGGGGGAAGCTCTCCCAGCAACTGCTGTTCCCAGCAGCACCAGGTCTCCCTGGGCAGGGGGTGCCCCCCTCTCCTCCCACAGCTGTCCCCCTCAGGATGCTGGAGGTCCCAGGACAGACTCTGCTGTGTGCCATGGACTTGTCTGTGTGGCAGCCCTACCACCACCAGTTGGCCACAGCGTCATACGTGGGCTGAAAGCCTAGCTGGTAAAATACGTTTGGGGAACAGATTAAAACTAAGAGACCCCACAAGGAAGAGAGATGCTTTTGCAGGGAGGAGTTGTTGGGAAGACCCATGCAGCCCAAGACTTTGTGCCGTAAGCACTGGTAGGCCGTGATGGGAATGCAAGAGCCCAGGAGTCAGGTGGAGGTTTCCTGCATGTGCTGAGATGTTTGATGGTTTGGAGACCCTGCAGAAAGGGAGGCTGACTCTGCTTTCTGTGGGTTGGTAATGCTTTGAGGAACAGGAAGGGAAGGGAAGGCACGTGAGCTTCCTCACCTCCCAGCCTGGCTCCTCTGGTGCTCCGGGGTGCAGCAGCCTGGACTTTGGGGCAAAAGCGTAGAGGTCTAACACATCCCATCCTGATGGCTGGACTAGTTTTTTCCAGTGAAGCCTTAGGAGATCCTTGACTTGAATGGGAACTAAACTTGTTTAATACCTCTAATGAATATTTGTCCATGCCTTTCACTGAGGCTGAATAACTTTACTAGATTATGAATCCTTCCTTCTTTCTCATTTTTCAAGTCATCCTTTTAGTCTTATTCTAAGCAAATACAGATTTTACAGATTTTAGGCTTCTTGAGGAGTCAAATATTTAAGGAAGGCTGTTAGTGATGGCATTTTCCTTCCAAACTCTGTGACTAGCACATCACTGCTTGTTTAGAGCTCTGCTAAGTGGGGTCTGAGGGCTGGCCACCCGTGGGGCCACATCAGCAAGAGGGAAATGATAATTCCCCTCTACACAGTACCCATGAGGCTGCACCTGGGGTGTTGTGTCCAGTCTTGGACTCCCCAGTATGAGAGAGATGTGGACATACTGGGAGGGCAGGGTCTGAGGCTGGGGTCCTAATGCTGTCTACAGGGGGACCTAGTGCTGTCATCCATTGCCTAAAGGGGATTGCAGGGAAGACAGAGGCAAGCTCTTCCCAGAGATGCACGCTGAAATGACCAGGCAATGATCACAAGGGAAAATTCTGGTTGGATATGAGGAAAGTATTTCACCATGAGGATGGTCACACACTGGCACAGGTTGCCCAGAGAGGAGGTGGGATCTCCATCCCTGGAGAAACTCAGAATCAAAGGCCTGAGGACCTGCTTTAGCTTTGGAGCTGGCCTTGCCTTGGTTCCTTCCCACTGAAATTATTCTGTGACTCTGAAATTCTATTAGTCACATAAAAAATTGCAAGAAACGTAAAAAGAAGAGTAAATGTGGTCTTTCTGTTTAAATTCTGAGGGCAATAACAAATAAAGCAGCAGCCTTGAGCACAGCTCTGAAATGATTCAGTCTGATAAGTCTGCTGCTGGTTGTGCCTGCGAATAACACAAACTGCAAAATATAGCTAAACATTGTTTATTCTAAACCTAACACAAGATGATTCTTTTTTTTCATTATGAGTTTTCAAATTCACACAGGACGCTCCTGCCGCTCTAGCTGCACACATATCAAATACAGGTTTTGCTTTGCTGTGTGAAAGCAGAGAGCTGGAGCTACATGGTTTAAGGCTGAGGACGCTTGCTTATTATGGCAGGGTGGCCATTTTATTTGCTTCTGCCCTGGAGCTGAAATAAAGCTGCCTTTTGATTTTCACACTTGATCTTGGGTATTCTCAAGAACCATAGCCTTATCACTACAAAGGTAGGTGCAGATAAAAGGCCCGGCACCCACCTCCCGTGAGGTCTTTCTGTGAAGCGAGCCGAGGGTGCTGTCCTCTGCAAAGAAACTGTTTTATTCCCAGTGCTTTGCTACAAACTCCACTGGTGCTTTTGTGTGCCCCAGGTCCTTCGGCTGCCTTCACAGGGTGGAAACTCCACTCACAGCAGCCTTTATACCCCTTTTCTTTCTTGAAATCTCTCAGGGGTGTGATTCAGATTCAAGTCTCCTTCTCTCCCAAAAGCCTATTGACTCCTAATTTCTCTAGGAGGTAGTGTTTCTGGCTGCTCTCCTCTCTTTGGAAACCCAAGGGTTTCTTAAGCAGAGCATATACCATATACCATAAGATGTTCTCCCCGAGGTGGCCAATCCCAGCCTGTGGCTCCATCATCACTAAATTCAGCAAAATCACCCATTTGGGCACATCTGGCCCAGGTTATACAGAGGCATGTACATGGGTGAGTTTCTGTCAAACTAGCCAAGGAGGTGGCACAGGGTTGCACCAGCCGCAGGGGGACAGGCGTTCCCTGATGTGACACAGAGTGAACCTGTGAGCTTTCAAAAAACAGGTTCCCACCAGCAAAACGTGTTTATTCTGGATAAGCTTTTTGGACCAGGGGGCTATGGCGTTTCTGGTGTGTTGGAAGAAGTCCCAGAGCTCCACTCAGCCTCCTGCCAAGCACAACCCCAGGGAGTCCTTTCTGTCCCACCGATGGGTGATTCTCCTAACACCACGTGCCCCAGCAGCCACACCGAAGATGTAGGCATAGGCCTGGGGCGAATGCCTGCAGCTCCGACTGCCTTGTGAATGGGGCAGGCCTGGGTGTAATCAGCTGTGTAAGGTCGTGAGGAGCCTGGGGTGACTGAACCCCAGCACCCTCTCCCCACAGATCCTAGACGTGGATCTCTACAAATATTGCAGGTGGCCAGATGGCATGGCAAGCTCGGTTGCCCCGTGCCATGGGCTCTTCACACAAAGCTTCTGGGGTGATGTTCACGGCCAAACAGCCCAGGGACCACCTGAGGTAGCAGCCGAAGCCACGGACACTCAGATACACTCCTCTTGGCTCCTACCACTCCTGCAAACGCACAAAGAGTTCTCGTGGCGGTTACCCTTGGCTGGTCTCCACTGCCGGGAGCTTTCCCTTGCTTCTCCAAAGCAGCGCTCAGCTCCTGCAAACTCCTGTGTGATTTTGGGCACCAAATCTGCTGAAGGGTAGCGGAGGAAGCT
This sequence comes from Phaethon aethereus, assembly GCF_964289735.1. Classification (NCBI taxonomy): domain Eukaryota; kingdom Metazoa; phylum Chordata; class Aves; order Phaethontiformes; family Phaethontidae; genus Phaethon; species Phaethon aethereus. The sequence goes on along the minus strand of NC_138575.1, from coordinate 198,513,398 downwards.
GGGAGGGAGCCTGGAAGTCTCTTCTGTGCGACAGCAGAGAGCCAAAACCGTGGGTTTAAGGACTGGGGTGTAAAAGGAGGTAACTCGCAGCTACCAGGATGAATCTCCCGTGGGTTGCCTGAAACTAATCCTTTAGGTATGGCACTTCTCCGTCACAGGAAAGGAGTCACGCTCTTGCGTGTGACTGTCAATGGTGACAAGAGATTAGGAAGGAAGAGAGCTATCACGGTGACAAGCTGTGCTGACGTACTGCAGCATAGATCCAGATAAGGCAAAAATAGCATTGTGATTGTCTGGACAGGTCAGAGGATGATCCTGAATTTGGAGGGGTAGTTTTCAGGGCAATTAGACAGGTATCTCTGCAACACCCGTGCCGTGTTTCTGTGCCGTGCAAGTGGTGCCAGCTCTCACAGCTGGCCATAGACCGTCCTCACGGAGCTCAGGGGCGAGGGCTGGCGCAGGGCGTTAGGAGGAGCGTCACAGCGGCCTGCGAGACGCTGTCCCATGGCGGGCAGGGCGCTCTGCAAGGGACACTGGAGCACCAGGGACCTGCCGAGGAGACACCACCTCGAGGAATGGTTCGGGCAACAGTGCATGTCGACACGGTTGCAGCAGCTCGGGCAGCGCGGGCGCCCTGTGAGTCACGGCGGGGAGCGAAGGGTTTCCGCTCCTCACCCGACGGCCCTGGCTGGGTGCGGGCGGGAGGCACACAGGGCGCTGCCGCCTCCAGCTCCGAGGCCCCGCCAGCTCCTCCGTGCCGGTGTCTCGTTGCAAAGGGGTCACCTCTGAGGTGACCCCAGGTCCTGGGCTCTTCAAACCGGTGGGGTTTGCCACCAGCCTCTGTGCTGAGGGGGATGAAACCGTTGGACACCGTTCCCCCACGCTCCCCTTCTTTCTCGTTTGCTATTTTTACCCCTGCCAAACTGAGAACAAAGCCAGCACCAAGGGAACGCAACCCACATCTCTCCAAAGTGATGCACTGGGGAGAAACCCGAGAGAGATCCACGCATCTCATGGGACGTATACGTATATATTTAGAGAGAGAGACCCAGCCCTGGATGTTTCTCTACAGGTGGCTGCCAGGCCCCAGGACAAAGTGGCCATCTCTGGTGGTTCTGCTTCCACCAGCTGCTGCCTGGGCTGCTGGCACAGCCCCTGGCCAGGCTACTGGGGCAGGGCCAGGAGAGTTGGTTTGGCAAGGTACGGGGTGTGCCTTCACTCCAGGCTCAGCCCTGCCCTTGTCAGGCCTTCACCCAAATCCTCTGGGATGCTGCATCCTTTATAATCAAGAGGCCGGAGCAAGTCCTCGGCCCTGGGTCTCACCTGTGTGTTACAGGAGGGCTACTGAGCCCAGATGGCCAGCTGGTCTCCAAAATCCTATTGCACAGAAAAGCCACTCAGCCCATCTGCTTACGAAGTTTGAGCATTGCCTCAGCATCTTAAGAGACTTTATTGATCATTAGGCGGGTAATGAGGACTGAATCTGCCCACCTTTTCCCCCCTGGTGCCTGCCTTCTGCACAATATGCTCAGGGAACCAACATTATATTTCCATCTTTTACCTGCTTGTCTCACACACGTACACCGAGCGATTACGGCACACAGGAAAACAGCAATAAGAAATATATATATATCAAACCTGCCATCTACTTTTTTTACCTGCAGAGTTGTCTTTTAAGCTGGGTATTGCAAGGCTTACTCACCACTGTATTTTAAAAGTTAAAGAGAGGGGAAGAGCCCAAATGACTCATCTGGTCGGCCAGCAGAAAGCTGTGCCACCGCTCCTCCCTCCTTGGCTGCTGGCTCTGGGTCCCTTCAGACACGATGCTGCTAAGGTTCCCTCTGCCAGGGCCATTTCAGCTCAGCAAAATACCAGCGTGTAAGGAAAAACACTAAGTGCCACCGGAGGAGGAGTGCACAAGAGATGGTGCGTTTGTGTGCATGCAGGCACATGTGTACGACGATCAGGGACTTGTTTCTCCAGCAAAACAGGCAATGACCCGGGTATCCAGCTCTGGTCCAGGGAGCAGCTTCCCAAGCACGTGGCGACCACAGAATCAGTGTCTCCCCACTCAGCAAAAGGCAGAGACTGGGAAGAAGGCAAATCTCTATTTGCAGGGCCACTCCTGCCCTTGTCCCCATACCCCCAAGTGATGCCGGGGCAAGGGGCTTGTCTGGGCTCACACACGAGTCGGTGGCAGGAATAACTCAGATTTACAGAGTACAGCTGTGTGCCTTGGGCTGGGAGGGGTTTAAGCTGAAATATTCCTTCCCCAACTGTCATATACAGATCAAAGGGCAGGATACCGTGCAGGCTTTTTTGGATCAAAGATGCTTTAAAGAGACCCCTTCCCTGCCCACTCCGAGATGAAGGATCACGCTGGGCTTGCTGGCAGCCGGGCTGGGAAGGTGGCTTCCCCCAGAGGGAGTTTTTACCACATGACATGTGTCTGCGGGCATGGGAGGAACGGGTGATAGCATCAGCTGAGATAAGAGGAGAGAAGCCGTTATCCTGGCAGCCCGGAGGTCAGAATAAAAGGCGGCTGAGCAAACCCCAGCTCCGAGGGCCCAAAGCACCACAACCGGAATGCCGTAGATTATTTTGGAATAAACACACACATGCTGCTCCCAGCACTGAATCGCCTTCCAACACCCTTTCCTGAGCAGTGCCGGGGCGGCTCCAGTCCTCCATGGCAGTGGGGCTGTGCCAGGGCTGCTCCACGTGCATCTGTGGATCAAACACACAGGCAGAAATCCCTCGTGGAGGTGACCACAGCCCAGCCACCACGGCACACAGAACAGCCTCCTCTAATAAATAAACCAGCGCAGCCTCCCGCAGGAAGAGTCACTTTTAATCTCTGCCTTGTCCCAAACTAGCAGGGGTAAATATGACCCAAGGTGGCCGGGTTTTAGCAGCCTGAACAGGCTCCGTGCTCGGATAGGCAGGCTGACAGCAGCTGAGAGGGTTGCAGAAAGGAAGGTAAATTTAGGTCCACGCCAAGTACTTCCATCTGAAAGATTTATTGCTCTGCCTGGCAGCTGTGCCCGCAGAGAGAAATGAGACACCATTACCAGAGAGATGACTGCCCACTTCAAGCATAAAATGCACCCAGCTCATCCTTTCTGGGTTGTTCCAGATTTGCCTGAGGAACCTGTCAGTGACAAAAAAAAGAGAGATTTTGCTGTCAAATGTACTTGCTGAGGCAATTTTTTCCCACCTGATTTGGCTGCCCAATCCCGGATGCAGAAACAGGTGGGATGAGCTCTCTGCCTGTGCCCTCAGTGGCGGCTGCTGCCGGGTCCCACTGACCCAGTGCCCCCCTGCACTGGCAGATGCACCCCGGCACCCCACCCAGCTTCCAGCCTGCTGTGCTGTGGTTGTGCACACTCATGAGCTTCTGTTGCTCCCTCTCTGCTCCTCTCTGGGGTATTTTTTTACTTTACTGACCAATTTCAGCCAAATGTAGCAGCAGGGCAAAGGTGAGCCAGGTAAACAGGTTTGTACAAATTCGGTAAGAACAGGCCCCCAGGTAAGGCAGGATGAACTCTGCTGTTGAGTTCATATGATGAGGGAGGCTGTGTGATGACCCAAACATTCATGGAAAATGGTTTTCCCCAATAAATGTGCTGAGAACTGCAAATCCCCCTGCATGCCGTGCTCCCAGCCTATTTCAAGGACAGGAATTAAGCCAGCTTTGCAGGCAAAGCCACGGGGACACTGGGGGGCTGTCAGCTCAGCCAATGATTTAATAAACCAGTAACACCACAAGAAGGGCTGGGGCTGGGCTGGGGCATTCTGGCTGCTCTCGTGGCAGCACAGCATCCCCCCGGCTTCGTGCTAACCCCAGACCACCATATGCCTGAACCGCAGCAGCAGACGGAGCAGCTGCCACTGCGCTGGCCGCCTCGTCGAGGGCTGGGGGCACAGGTCCAACGGGAGCAGTTTTATTTTCTGGTCTGGAGAGGTTTTTCTCCATTTGGAAGGGGACTATCAGCCTTTTCTGACCTTCTTCCAAGGGACAGATGTTTTTGCTCTATCGCTCATTCACTGCTAAGGCTTCAGGCAATAGCTACCGCTACTTCTTTTAGGTTTTGGATTCAGTTCCACGGCAGCGGTCCCTGGCTGAGTTAGCCTGTTTAATTAGTTATTAAAATGGAAGCACTTTTTTTTCATCACATCTCCTACCATTCTGGAACAGGTCCACTAATAGTAGACACAACTCAGACAAGCATCTATTACTCTGCCTTCAATAGACTAAATAGTTTTGGCAAGTCAACCTTTCTCCTTTGGATGTGTCAGGCATTTGACTCGCGCTCGTGTCCGCTTTCGGGAGGGTATGGCTGCCAAAGGCAGAGCAGCTGGGCCAGGCACATCCTCCATCACCCCGATGGCAGCGTTCCCACCCAGCGTTAGCGGATATAGGGCTGTTCCATCTCTTTGGGGTGATGGTTGGCTCCGAAAGCCTGGTTAAGTGCCGGAGGTGTCTCGTGGCAGGATTTCCTGTTTACCTTGCCCTATGCCTTGTTATTAGCATCACACCTCTGCGCAACGTGCATCCTCGCACCACAGCTCTGCGGGAGCAGGGCGGGAGGAGGTGGTTTGGGCAGGTGAGATGGGAAAGCACCAGGGGCGATGGCTCTGGGCTGGATGGGGAAAGAGGAGGAACCATGGGGGAGCAGCCGTGGCACGCTATACAGGGACAGCCCCCAGCGTTCCTCCTCTCACCCCAATAAATTATTATTATTAATAATAATGAAATAAAAATAATAACAATGATAAAAGACTATACAAAACAAGTGATGCACAGCACAACGGCACACCACCCGCTGACCGATGGCCAGTTAGTTCCTGAGCCATGGTGCCTCCCCGGACAACTGCCCCAGTTTATACACTGAGGATGCTGCTGTATGGTATGGAATGTCCCTTCGGCCAGCCTGGGTCAGCTGTCCTGGCTGTGTCCCCTCCCAGCTTCCTGGGCACCCCCAGCCTGCTCGCTGTCAGGCCAGCATGAGAAGCCGGACAGTCCTTGACTGCTTAGCAACAACTGAAAACCTCAGTTACCAACATTATTTTCAACCCAAATCCAAAACACAGCCTCACACTAGCTTCTGTGAAGGAAATTAACTCTATCCCAGCTGAAACCAGGACAGCTTGGCACCAAGGAACCAGCTCTGGATGCTGACAGAAACAAATAGCATTTCAGTGGGTGATGCAAGTGTCACAAATGCTTCAAGGCAGCATGAGGGAAGCCAAAACAGACAACAGGGTGAATATTTTAATTTCTTGGTTTTGTGGCAGGTTGGTAATTAGCCTGACCTTTGCATTGGACTAGTGAGGTGTCTCTGCATGAAGTGACCCACACTCCTGTGTCCCACTCTCAGAATATGTGGGGCAGTGCATCGCCCAGGCATGGCTTTAAGCCCTGCTCCATTCGAGGAAGAGTGATGATCCCTGAGTCCTCATCATCTAACACTGTTCCCTTCCCTGACAAAAGGTGTTTCCTGGGCTTGGGCTTTTCTTCTGCCAGACAAAAAGTGGAAGGACAAGGGTATGTGCCACGCCCAACTATGCAGCGTTCCCACCACTGACACACGTGGTGGGTGGTAGCTGAATCCTGGGATTTAGGATTAGCTACCCCAAAGCCCTTGGGGAAAGCTGAAGTTTTGCTGGTAAAAAAGAGAAAACTATCAAAAGAGAGATTTTCTTGTCAGACATGAGTGTTCGCTACCACAAAGCAAATAAGAAATGCCTTGGGGCTACATCGAGCACTCATGATCACCCAGTTTTAAGTATTTGCATGTGCGGCAGAGGGGAGGGATGATCATCCCATTTCTGCCTCTGCGCAAGACTTGCCACACCTCACTGGAAGCCAAATTTTCCACTCATCTGATCTGAAGTAAAACTGTGTCCCCACTAAATGGTTTAACTAGCACCTCCGTGAGAGGGGCAGAAGGCACATCACCCCACCATTGCCACAACCATTACCCATGTGAGGTGGCATCATTTTGCCAGGTGACAGAGCTGTGGACTGTGTTAAAGGGGTGGTGGGGCTCAGTACCTGCAGAAATTAAAATTTTGGGTCTGACTGTCGTGCACAACCCCAAAGCTGCAAAGACAGCTTGGGAAAAGGGGGCATCCCGCCCCTTGCTCCATGGACGGACAGATGAACATCTGCTGCGCCATGGAGCCAGCCCCGAGGTGCTCCCCGCCAGGCAGCCCTGCAGTCCCGAGTGACGCCCATTGCGTCTGCACTGCACCGCACCGCACCGCACACAGCGCGAGGCAGTCACACCCTGCAAAAACCATAAAATAAAAGAAGCAGCCGGTGTTTTACCGATCGCCCTTTGGTTGTGTGATCAGAAACGGGGCGTTCGGGGTGACAGCGGGGGGCCAGACGGAGCCCAGGCAGGTCGCAACACACCCAGCACCCACTGCAAGGGCCTTTCTGGCTCCCCTGGGATGGGACTAAAGAAGAGAGCCAGCAGAGACCTGTGCCCGTGCCGTACGGGGCACCAGGCTTGGGTCTCCCCGCTCCCTGCAAGCCCAGAGCTGCCTGCAGCTCCCTGCTAAGGGGAGCTCTGCTGAACCTGCCCACCGGCCATGGTGCCCCCAGTCCCTGCGCCGCAACGGGCAGCCTCAGCTCCTCCGCTGCGCTGAGCCCTGCCGTAGGCAGCTGTAAGGCAAGCTGCTCATTGGATTGATGCTTGGGTGTCTCTGGAGCCGGGCCCTGGCACCACTCCTGGCCGACCCCTCCCGGTGGGACGCGGCAGCAGGGCGAGCAGCGGCAGTGACAGCTGCTCTCTTTGCTTCAGGGGCCCTGTGTCGCTCGGCCTCTGGGCTCACCACTGCGCTGTTTTTAGCAGATTACATCCATCTCCTTAAACCGAAACCCTGGACGGATGAAGAGGACTCCCACTGGCGTGCTTCACTACTGAGGAAGAGGAGCTGTGTCCACCATGAGTGGTGGACCACCGAGTCCCCATGGTCCAGGCATGGCAATGCACCTGTGGGGTCAGCAAGGCTTTCCACCACAGCAGCAAACGCTATTTTTAAGCTTTTAATGTAAAGAAAGAAAGTGTGCATGGGGAGGATACCGAGTCTCCCTGTTACACCTCGCCATGGCTTTTGCTGCACAGCAAAGGGCTGCCACAGCTGGGAATCACTGCCTCACTCTTCCTCATGCCTCTACCCTCATCTACCTCTCCAGAAAAGGGTTTCCTGCAGCCAGGAGGAGGAAAGTCGGGCTTCTCCCACTTTTGGGAGTGGATTTCAGGGGCGCTTGGTGTGGGGATCGCTCACGGCTGCTGCCTGGAGCAGTGGCAGCAGCAGCAGCAGCAGCAGCAGCCAGCCTCCGCTGCTTCCCCCTTCAGCCACCGCTCGGATCCGGGGCAGGAAAATCCCCCCAAATTTCATTTCTCATTTTGATTCTCATTTTCTCTGTATCAAAATGTTTAAGATGTGCCCTGTCAGAGCCGCAACAACAAAAAAATCATGGCGCGTGGGTGAACTGAAGCCAGTGGTTCAAACTGTGGCCGAGGGACGCACCGGTACAGGGTACCCCCGCCATGGCTGTGGGTGTGCAGCCAGCTGGGCCACTTTGCACGCTCATTGCACACTTGTGTGCCCAAGGCAGGGCTGGCAGTGACCTGAGATCGCCTCCCACCGCTACCACTCCAGTGTCTGTCTGCCACGCGGCCTCACAGACCAGCCAAGGCAAAGATCATGAGAGATAAATTTATAAAACATTACAGCTGCTGATGTGTCCGGCACAGGACACTCAGAGCACCCACACACAAGCTACTCATAACACCTGAATGCATCTTTTGTACATCTCGGGCCAGGTGAGGTGGATTCCCACAGCTCCTGCTCCCCCGTTAGGTGCGTTGGCATCCCTCGAATCCTGAGGTTAGAGGTCAGTCACCCCAATACCTCTGTCATCCTAATGTGGGCAATTACCACCATGGCTGGGCTCAGCCCAGCCCCAGCAATGTCTCAATGTTTGCAAATAAAGAACAGCTGCCAGTTTACAAAAGTTTATCCTAAAGTTGAATTTATGGAGAGGCTCCACAGTCCACAGCGGTCAATGCCAGGTCAGCGCAGTGCAGGGTCACTCAGAAGGACAGACTGGCACTGGAGCCGGCGAGGACGCCCGTCCATCACTGCCTGCACCATGCAGAGCCCCATCCCTGAGTTTAGCCTGAATACTTTGCATCAGGGTGGCCTCAGCATTTGACTCGTCGTGAGAATCCCTCACTGGATTAAGGTATTGTTGCACTGAAGCTTTGAACGCTGGTATGTTAAGAGGAGAGAGCATCTCGCAGTTTATCCCTTAGTTAAGCACTGAAGAAATTGCTAAGGGCACTGCTTACTGTCAGGTCAGGGGATGAGTGCGGCCAGCCTCCCCCTCTGAGGGACATCAATGTTGCCAAAATGGTATCACAGGAATATCAGAAACTGCTCCCTGCATAAGCTGAGAATCAATAACACGTGGAGAAGGGAAGGAGAGGGGATTTTCTCCTAAGAAAAAGGGATGGGTTTGTTTCTAGGAGCAGCGTGAAGCTCCAAGCAGCCTTTTATCCATGACTGCAGAGATGAGTCCACAGGAGAGGTTGGCCAGACCACCAGAAGATGGTCAGCTGGAGCACCCTGAGTGACAGGGGCTCCTTGGATCTGATTGAAGGGTAGGCAGATATTAACATCATTGCCTTTAACATTCTACTCACCTGTCCCCACTACAAAGTAATCTCATATTTATCCTATATATATACACGGTGCCCGTCTCCACCCAGGCTCATACCAGTGTCCCCATCCAGGCATCCACTAACACGGTGGCCTAAGGCTCTGGTAGACAAGGTCTGCTGTCTTTCAGCAGGAGTTTACCCATTAGCTTTCAAAAAGCTACATCCCAGTGACCTCTCTGTGGCTTTTATACCAGTGCAAGAAAGTGCAGAAGAACTCCTGTCACCAGGCTGGAAGGAGTCCTTACATAGCGCATAATTCTCCTGCTAAATTGATGGTTTGCTGAGGTGTACTGTGAAATCACCACCATGGCAGAGCTGGAGATGGGGAAGATGCTGCAGTGTTTCTCCTTGCTTTGGGATGACTAATGAAGGTCAGCATCATTGCTTGGATGGTGAAGGTCACCTGTAGCCTTTCCCCCACAGCAACCATGCTTTTGAAGAACATTTTGAAGGGTTTGGTCTCCCTATAAGTGGGGCTTGTTTGTCGTTTTTGCAGTTTAAGACCTGAAGGAAAGCTGGATTTAGATGGTGCTGTGCAAACAGAAAATAGAAAGTAATCAAAGTACTCAGAAAAACGGATAAGTCAGCATTTTAAACCATAGTTTCATCCTTCAGAACATGTTTCTACCAGCATGGTATATGATCTAACAAATAGCTGGTCTAAGGTACACGAATGAAATATATTATCACTCTTGCTTAGCTGTACTTCAGCAGCATCCAAGTAAAGTTGCTTGTACAGCTTTCACTTAACCTGTGCATTAGGAAAATTAATTACATGGTCACATATTGGAGATCAGCTGGGACCTTTGCTCCCGTCTGTGGCAGGATGATGCTCCAGGAACGTGTCTGGGCTGTGCACTGGAAAGGCTCCTGCCTGCAGGATCCCTGCCTGCATTGTGTGGTTGGGAAGGAAAGAAGGGGACTGAAAGGGGGAGAGGGACAGTGACTTGCTAAAGTAGTTGGTTAAAGGAGCTGATGGCCCTGCCAAAGAACGGGTTCTTGCTGAACCTGTGGTGTTTCTAAGTGATGCCACCAGCCCATCAACCCAAAGGTGGCCTGACCTCCCCACCTCCCAAACACCCAGTGAGCAGCGAGAGGGATGCGTGATTTTGAGGAGGGCTGGGCACTCACAGCTGCACTGCAACGCGCTCTGCACACTGAAAATACCCAGTCCTGAACGTCCCAGATGAGACGGGCAGACGGACTCCCGCTCCCCCGCTGCAAAACCGAGAGGGGAGGCTTGCCTGCACCTGCAAGGGGACAGAGGAGTGGCTGAGGACATCATTAGTGGCTGCAGATTGCCACGATGATGGCATCGCAGAAGTCCCTATGAGGAAATTAATCATTATCAAGCCTGTGCAGGAATTACCTTGGTGCATACAACCACTGGAGGTGGATGGTAAAGGCAGAAAGGGGGTAAACAAAGGAGGTGAAGGTCCCAGGCACAGACCCATGGCTTGTGCAGGAGAGGACTCTGGGCTGGAGCTGGGACCTTGGGTGACCGTCACCGCTGGCCATGCTCAGCAGCACCACACTGGGAAGCTTGCTTCTCCTCTCCTGCCGCCTCCCTCCTCCCAAAAACCCCCAGCCCAGCCCTGCGAACAAACTGGTGTGTCACAGTGCAATTACAGACTGCCAACCCGTGTCAACCTGAGGAGAGTGGGAATTAAGGCTCCACCGACATCTAGCATTTTTCTCATTTTTGACAGTCTGACTAATTTCAGACTAATTTGGTGTCTTTTTGTGTTCTGTCATTTGGGTTTGGTTTTTATCATTATTACTATAATTACAGTTATGCGTGTTTCTGTTTGATTAAACATCAAAAAGTAAATACCCACATACAGTAGTCACAGCAAGAAGAAATCCAGCGATTTGCTCTCCTGTCTCTAGCTGGCCCCAGAGCAAACAGCACCCAGCTCAGGACCTTCACCTTAGAGGAACGCATGACATCTAGAAATGAAAATCAGAGAACTGCCTCTGGACAAAGACAGAAAAAACAGTTTGCTCCCCAGCTCCTCTGTCCTTTAGGTCCCTACAGCAATCAGGCATCTTCATCTCTTTACTCACCTGCTGTTTGTTGCTTAACAGTTGTGTTAACATGTGAGGCATGAATATTGTCTAGAATGCTTATTTATGCAACCTCTTAGCATTTCAGGATGCTTAAAATTATCTTCAGATGCAGTAAGATATGTGAGCACCACCATCAGCAATGTTCACTAAGGCACCTATAGCATCACTTGACCATGGCCAGGATTTCTCTTTTTGGGCAAGTTATAATTCTTCATCCCAGGTAACAGATCCAGCGGATCAGACAGCGGCTCCTCAATTCAGGAAGTTATTTGAACCTGTCAGCTGTGCTGCAACAACTCCCTGTGATCACGTTCACCAGACCAGTTTAAATGGAAATATTTTCTGATGCAAGCAGGCAAGCCAAAGGCACACGTGCAGATTAGTGCTACCAGGTTTAAGCTGGTGGTGATGGCACAGCTTTGCGTGGTGAGTGCCCACATCTGAGTTATCAAGCAGCAGCTGGGAGAGGAGAAGGAAGGGCACAAGCGCTGAAATGCTGAAGCCCCCTCCATGCTGCGAACGGGCCATGCGAAAGCCCCTGGTCCTGGGGATCGTGCCCAGCCGCCCCTGCAGTCATCTCTGTGCCAGCGGGCGTCGCGAGTTGAGCCATGTGGGCCAGTGGTAACGAGGGGTGGCTCGACGGAAGGAAGTAATTAAAGGTGGAGGAGGCGTCTCATCATGATTGCTGCTGGGGCAAAAGTCATTTTGGGAGATGGTGCACACCCATGAGCTGTCCCAGCTTCTGCAGCTGGGACCCTTCTTAGCACTGCTTCATTTTTTGGTTGGTTCATGTTTCTTCAAACCGTTGGGATGGCAGAACCAGACCTGAAGACCTCAGCTCACCTCCTTAAGCACCAGCAAGTGGGGTGTCCCATGCGGGGCACCCCAGACCAGAACAAGCGATGGCTGCCACCATCAGGAGGTGACACAAGAGAAGGAGGGTTTGAGGGGACCTGGCTGCTCCTGAAAGGATGGGGCAGGTCTGAGGTCTGGCTGATGAGGGCAAACTGGCTTTGCCAGGAGGGGACAGCTCTGGCTTGGCACAATTTCAGCTCTTACAGAACCACTCCCTGGAGGAGAGATGTCTTGCTCTACTCTGTGATCAGAGGTATGACTCCCCTCCTTCGCAAGGGCAGGGTCTCCATACCCGGGATCCACAGGAGCTATTCTAGTTGGTTAAACAGGGGCTGCAGTATGCTCTCGTCCTGGGGTGGGTTTCTCCCCCTGTCATTGCCCCAGCACATCCCACGGCTGCTTTGTCTCCCGGGACCATCAGGCATTTCCTCAGGGTTTGACCCAACCAAGAACTTAACACACACGCTAAATCTGAAGCACACCAGTTGGCTTACTCAAACCCTGAAGTGCCTGGGTCAGAGCCTGTTTGCATACAAGCGCAGCCTTCTTCCCCGGCTGTCACAGGAAGGTCATCATTTTGCATCACTTATTATCTGGACATCAATTTGTAACATAACAGGAAGAGCCAAAGAGGGGCATCTCATCCCAGCTGCTCCGAGGAGGAATCTGAACCAAACATGCCCATTTTGGACCAATGTGATGGCTCAGGGGTGATGTGAAGCTGCTTCGCTCCATGTTGCAGTGTGCAGCCACCGCTTACAGGGCTTGGAGAGGACCACTGGTGGCAACCCGTGCACATGTGCAGGCAGCAAATATAGGAACTTGCCTATGAGAAAATATGCGGAGGCATTAAACCCAGGAGCTTTTCATCACCCCGGTCAGACCAGTCGCAGCCTGACTAACAGGAGGCCAAGCCTGTATTTACTGCAATTTATATAAATCAAGAGAGATCCCATGAAAGACAACCAACCAACCTAATTGCTCTAGGGACAAATTCCTTCTGACACATACACCTGATAGCATCAATTACCTCCCAAACAGACTGATTCAAATGCTGTGGGTGTTTTCAGAGGTGATAAACATTATGGGAGGAGGCCGGGGCTGAGGCTGAAAACACACTGGCAAAGGCATGGACCTGTAAGGCACGACATCCATCAGACACCCCATACCTTCATGGGCAATAGAGTCCCCAGAATGGCCTGTTCATATCTCCCCACACACCATAGGCCAAAAAAAGCTTCCAGCACCTGATAAGAAACTTCAGACCTCCAGTAAAAAACAAATTCAAAGTCAGACTGTGCTAAAGCGCACTGCTAGCAGGGAATATATTGAATAAAAAATGCTTAATACTGCGTGGACCCCACTCCTCGACAGCACTCTTCAACAAATCCACCCTGCTCTCCGGCCGAGTGCTCGGCGCTCGGGTGACGGCAGGACCTCTTCAGTTAGCAGGTCGGCAGGAGACCACGCGGTGCCGGAAGAGAAGGGGGTGACACTACACCCATGACTATTCATTGCCATTTACAGAGCAAACCTCCCTGCTGCTATGCCACCAGACCGGCCCCTCTGCACCCCCACGTGCCCCCCAGGAGTGGCGGCTACCTGCGGGGAGCTCTGCAAACTGCAGGAGAAGCTGGTCCAGCTAAGCTCAACCAACTAGAGCAGCGTGTCTTAACACCTATGGTCTCAGGAGCCTTTGTGCTCTTGCTGCTCAAGCCCAAGTTGCTGATGTTGCTTAGCAGGACTGAGCTCTCATGGCTGTGCAACGCAGGCACCTCTCCATCTGATCGTAGCCGCTTCAACCTCCTCCCTGCACCAGGTTGAGCATCCCCATCCCTGTGAGCACAGGGTGGCTTGTGCCCAGCCTGTGGGGAGGTGGCCTGGTCTCTCAGAGCCGGCCCAGGCTTGGGGCCCGCACTGTGCCCCCATGGCCATTAGGTGTAATTCTTGTTTTGTTGTGGTTTACCAGTTCAAAGGGTCTGAAATAATAGGAGGGCTGAGCCTTAGCCTGCCGGAGTGGTGCCTTGTCATAGCAATGGGTGCCAAGGGTATGTTTTGCATGCTTTGGGGTGCAGCAAAAGGGCTTTGGGGGGCATCTGAAGGCAGAAGGGCTGCAGGAATATGGCACTGGAGCACCATCAGGCTTGATATGGCATAGCTAAGTGGGGGCTGTTTGGATTTCCCATCAGCTGGGTGAAACTGGGGCCACTGGGATTTTAGCCCTCATTTAGGGGTGCATTTTAGGGCTCAGAGCAACTTCCCATCTCTGTGCACCTTTGCAGCAGCTGTCCCACCCCAGTGAGCATCTCAATCCTGGGAGGAAAAAGGAGGTGTGAAAGGGGAGGAGCAAGGGCCGGGCAGGAGTTCAGAGAAATTAATCACAAAGTAAGAAAGAATGAGGCATGACGAAAGTGAAAAGTAAAGAAAGTCACTGGAAAGCAGCAACTGTGCGAGTCTTAAAGGAATCTTGTAAATCTTGGACAGAAAGAGGACAGAGTCGCTCTTAGAGCAGAAAGGAAGCCCGAGACCTACAAAAGCTCTTCCATGTCGGTGAGAAGTCGATGACAAAACGAATACATAACCGTCCCTACTCCCACACTCAGAAACGCCGCAGAAAACCGCCTGTCCGTGAGGAATAGCTGTAACTGAGGATGGGCAGGCTTGAGCTGGGAAGAACTCCAGTTTTTCCTAGGAGCTGAAGATCCCACGGCCAGCTGCAGGTGAAACATGGGAATGGAGGGAGAGGTAGACAGAGCTAATTGGTCCTGATTCAAAAGAACTAAAAATAAATCCTGGGGGAAGACCTTAGCACATGGCACGTCTCCAGGGGACACTGACTCAGGCAGAAGCAGCATGATGCAGGCGAACAGGGAGGCAAGACCGTCCTGAGCAGAAATCTCCTTACAGCTACTTAGCTATTCCTGCTAACCTGCCTCCCTATTTACTGCCCCAAGGGCTTAAGCAAAGAACATTAAGAATTAAATTAAGAAAATAAAAATCTAGGCTGAATGTCTGAAGAGATCTCCCTGACACAGCAGGAGGAGCCGAGTGTGTCCACAGAGATCTTTGCCAGCACCATCAGCCGTCTGAGGCGGAGTGGGAGCCGGCGCAGTCCCGCAGCAGTGGCTCCTCCAGCCCCAGCCGAAAAGCTCTGGGGATGCTTCCCCCCTGCCAGGCACCTCCAGGCTCCTGGTCCCCAGCGGATGGGGGAGCGGGGATGCATGGCTGCCCCAGAGCATCCTGTGGGCAGGGATGCCCCTGCCAGCTGGGCTGCCCCCCAGGCCGGGCCAGTTCACTGCTTGCCACTTGCCCTTGCTAGGGGAGGGGAGCAGCTGGTGGGTCTCAGGGCTCGGGGTGGGGAAGAGGGGAGCACCTCTCTGCTCTGCATCCCACTGCCTGGCAGAGGATGCGCAAGACTCTGAGCTAAGGGGTGAGCCTGGAGCACTTTTATTTACTGCTGTAGCCCTTCAGCTGCTCCCGCAGCCCCCAAAAGCATCGAGGCCCATGCCGGAGCGGCTGTGTTGTGGCAGTGAAACTTGAGCACGTGCTTGCCCAGCCAGCGGTTTAACATCTCTCACCCAACTGTTCTTCTGGTCCTCTGCAAAAACGAACTAACTAATTAGAAAATGAAAAAACACTGTAGACCAAGCCCCGCTAATGGACAGCAAAGCCTTCCTCGCTCTCCTGTCCCCACTGCTGTCCTCTCCAGCAGCGATACCTGCACCCACGGCAAGAAACCCCCAGCGCCGGTGCCCAGGCTGGCGGTGCAGTCAGAGGCTGCCATGTGCTATCTGTCCTATAAGATGCTACATTGGCACAGGCATCTATGTTGGTAATTATGCACGTAGTGGAGTCCACAGCATTGCACATAGCCGCTAGCATGAGCAAAGAGCCAAAAGAGCGAGGCTTTGCAAGAGCGCAGCCGAGTGAGAAATTTGGCACACGTAGAAAACTTCACGCAAGGCGTATCGGTGCCTCCCTATGGAGGGCTGGTGGGAAATTACTACAAATACCCACTTTTATAAACAAGAATTGGACAACAAATGCATAGATAATAACATCTTTGTTCAGTTTTCCATCGCTTCTGCTATCACAGTGTTGGCATCCAAGCAGAAATGGTCTCAGCTACGGTTATCTCTGGGATGGGAAGTGCAGCTAGGATGAGGACTCTTCCAAAATCCACGCTAACAGAGCAGCAGCCACTGCCAGGTTTAGGTGGATGTACAGTCTCACAAAGTGATAATTTCTTGATAACTCTAAGCCAAGAGAAGGCTGAGTCTCTGTCAGGTCTGAAGAGGAGGCTGTCTCATGTGGACAGCCCTGCGTTCAAGCTTTTAAGCAGATGCTCAGCTTCAGTCATGGGCTCAGGTTCCAGCAACAGCAAAAACATGGGACCTGTAGTTCATGATCACAGCAAGATCCCCGGCAGGCTGCCACCGGCCACCAGCCCCAGAGGCTATCAATCAGGAGTTGATGGAGGTTCACCAGGCAGGAGATGGCAGTAATTCTTTCTTCTCAAAAGGATTTTGTCCTGAAGACCTGTTTTCAGCAGTGAAGGATGTTGATACATGTCTCTTCTGACCAAGGCCCATGTCTCCCCTGCCAAGGATCTCCTATAGCTGCTCTCTCTAACACGCAACAAAGGCAGAATGGTTGCAAAGCGCCGGGGCCATGGGGATCCTGGTTCTGCAGCATATCACAAAATTGCCAGACTGGGACACCCCGGCCTCAAAACTCAGAAGCTGGAGAGGTGATGTTATTCTCTTCCAGGCTGTGTGCTCACTTGCTGTCTGATCTTGGGCAAAACAATAATCCCGTCTACGTCTCTTTGCCATCGTAGACCCAGAATAATACTTAACTTCTCCAGAAAAAAGACCATCCCTTAACAGCGTCCTGCTAACACAATGCAGTACAGTGATTTACAAAAGGGTGAGAACCTCATTTTTATCTCCTGCTTGAATTGTTAAAATAATTAATTACTTCTGGGCACTTTTAATTAAAACATTGCTGTATTGCTAGTTATGTTTAGAACATTTAACATTGAATCGCTCCATCTACAATTTCCTGAAAGCAGCAACCACTGCTGCCTTTAATATTCCAATCCCAATCCAATGTCCTGGAAGTATTATTTTTATTTGTACCCTTCAGTGGCCACTGGTAATTCTGCAGTTCAAATCAACATAACACTTTTTCCATTCCCTGAAACGACACCAAGGTATTTGTAAGAATTGCAGCTGTCCAACCAAATTATCAGCAATCACATTAAATTAGAAAGCATAAGGGGGACGGTTCAGTTTTAAATCATCATTTTTATTCCAAGTTGAGCAAGAGAAATAAAGTTTCTATTCTTCCCTGTTAACACCCCCAGACTGCACCCCCCGTTCCCTCCATTCCTGCCGCTGATGCTCTGCAGGCACCTGCAGGTGTGGGGACTTTCCTTTGAGGATGACAAGAGTTTGGAGGAGAAGCCGCAGCGCTGCCCACCCAGCACCCAGTGGGCCAGGCTGGGGCACCCGGGAGGCTTCAGTGGGAGCTGAGCTCGCTGGGGACTGCGATGGAGAGGAAACAGAAGGAAACCAAAGCTCAGCAGAAGAAAGTTGCCCAGACAGAGATGCCACCACGTGCCATGGTGGACCCGAGACCTCCGTGGGATGCTGTGGTTGAACACCTCTCCCAGGCACCCCCAGGCTCCCTGGTTCAGTGGTGCTCCTGCCCCGCCGCTCCTCCACTGGCACTGCGGGCAGGGGCTGCCATTTTCTGTGCCTGGCCTGCCTGGTTTGACAGGTAAGCGAAACCTGCATTTCCAGCATCTCCCTGCATAGCCATCGCCTGGCATTGTGCACAGCTGGAGATCATACACCCCTGGGCATTAAAAAGCCAGATATTTCTTTCACCTGGTATCTCATTCCAGCCTCTCTCTGACATTTATTGGTATGGGAAGAGGCTTTACAGAAAACATGGGGTAACACTGCGTCCTTGCGTCAAGTGAAGCTAAATAGTGATGCAACCCCAAAACTCAGCTTATAGTCACAGCTGCCCCCTCTGTTCCCCATCTGTGTTCATGCCTTGGCATGGATGGATAGAGCATCTCTCACAGCATCTTTCAGAACCCCCTTCAGAAGACCTAGTGGTCTTCAGGAAGCCAGGAAGAAACAGGTGGAGCTGGGACTTTGTTCCACTGCTTCTTGGTCATAGGGAATAAATAAACCCAGGTTCTGGAGACCCATGGCCACCACCCAAGCAATGTATGAGCTATCAGGACCAGCTCTGCCAACTCAGCCATCTGCTCTGAATGCAGACCACAGGAGTCAATAGCATTATCATCTGTGTGGTGACACCAGGGCTGGAGGCTCTGCTGACCACATGCCCATGGTTCATGTTTTGCTGCACTGAGCCTCCAGACCCCAAAATGCTAATAGCGATGCAGGGTAAGTGTAAGGGAATTCATCCCTTCTGCTTTCTCTGGTGTTCACCTGCAATGCAACACTGACTGCCGAATGCACCAGCGTGACACCACCAGTTCTCTTCTGTGACAAAAGAGATTTTCCTTTAAAAACTATATTTAAATATGCTTTTTAAATTCTGTTCAAGGGACTTTGGATTTATATCCGACTAAGCCAGCCCTCCATCAGATCTCCTCTGCCGGGAGCAGAAATGGCTGGGGATGACACAGGAACATCAGAAAACCCAGAAGCATAAGTGTCATCCAGGGACACTGAAACATCTGTGAATCAGGACCAAGCACCTCCGTCCTCTCATGCTCGCCGTGCAACACAGGTGCCCCAGCATTTACAGCGCCGATTTCGCTTTCTCATTCACCATACAATGGATGACTGAGGCTGAGGAATTTGCCAGCCGGCAGAAATAGCATTTCTGAACACTTCCACGAGCAGATGTGGCATCGCAGGGAAGCCTGGCTCATTCCCAAAGAGCTCTGTTGGCTGCAGAGCAGGGCATCCGCGCTGGCCCTTTTTTTCCGAACGGATAACCAAGCGGGCGGTTGTATGGAAGGGAGACGGTAGAGGGCAGCTCCGCCCTGCTTAACGCAGGAAATGGTGTTTGCGAGAAGCAGCTGTTTACACGCTGAGTGCAAAAGTGTGGCAGGTAAGTCTTGCACACCGGCATCGTGAAAGGAAGAGGGAAGACGGGGGCAGACACCGTCTTCTGCCCTCGCTCCCCGTCCTCGGTGCTTCTGTGCGGTGCGGAGACCGCCTGCCCTCTCTGCAGGGTAACTTGTGAGCTGAGTGACAAAAATGCTGGGGTCCGTCGTGTCGTCTGGAGACTCGGCATGGACCAGCTGCCGGGCGAGGGCTCCATTTGGCCCTTGGGATGCCCCTGCTGAAGCCGCTGCCTTTCTGCAGGGAAGGATGAGGTGGGGAGATGTCACCCCCGTGCCCGTGTGGGGTCCCAGACCCAAGGGTGGGTGACAGGGCCACAGGGATGCCAGCCTCATCCTGGCCCTGATGGAGATGGTTTGAATTCTCCGTGGACTTTTTCCAATGCTAAAAATCAGGTGAAAACCTTTCACCTTCCCTGATGTGGTGGGTCCAGCCCCCCAGGCAGGGGGTGCTGCCCCATCATCTCCCACCCACCCAAACACCCGCTGCCACGCTGGAATGGTGAGATGGGACAAGTTTGCCTCGTGCATCACAGAGCGGCAAGAAAGGGCACGACCTTGTTAGAGATGTATTTTCTGCAGATCACTCTTCAGTAGATAGATCAGAGGAGCCCTGGCTGTTACAGAAACATCAGTGAAGTGGGTCAGTGGCAGAAATTTTAGCCCAGAAATTATTTATAGCCTTTCTTTCCCAATACCCAGGACCTGGGCAATTTGTTAGGTGGTCAGCACATGTGGGTGGCAAACAAACTCAGACTGGCTTCAGCAGTAATTTTGTTATCTTCCCAAAGGCAAAGGCAGGCACGTACCACCGGGGTCCACCTTCTGCTGCAGGTGTTTTCTTCCTCTTCTCTCCTGAGGCCCATTTCAGAATTTAAATCCTGGCTTTCACCACGCTTTACCTGCATGTGAAATACTTCCCAGGAGGGTTTGACTCTAGAAGCAATCAGACAGCAAAGAGCGACCACAACCGTCGCATTTCCATCTGCAACATACAGTCTGACTCCCACAGCGCTGGTGAAGGCTGGTGGAGACAGCCCACATTGCCACTCTGAGAAGTCAGCAGGGAAGACGTCCCTTGAAGCATGAATAAACAGAGAAAAATAATTAACTAAGACAAGTAATTTGGTGACCTCCATCGTTATTTTGCACCTCCAGGATGGAAAAATGCCTGCAGCTCATTGCATTGGTTCTCCACCGTGTTCATAAGAAAACAGGGGGAAGGAGACACTGCTCGTCCCAGAGGTGTCATGCACACCAGCGGGACCAGAGGCACGTCACACGCGTGCTCCTGGTCTGGGCTGTGGCAGAGCAGCGTGGCCACGAGCCAGCCCAAGGGCAGCCCAGCACGAGGAGCTCGCTCAGCTGCAACACCGTTGGGTCACCTCCGGTGACACAGGCACCTGGCAGATGAAACGCGGCTTTTCCTAACAGAGACCGGCACGACGCTTAAAATCCAGGGCATGTATTTCTGCAGCAATACACATCTGACGGTATTTGGGAAATGCCGAAAGCTGAGGACCTTCATTTCGCTGTTGCAGGAGATCTCTGCAGACCTCCAGCGCACGGTGTTGCCCAGCCTGCCAGCGGGGACTGCCGGCCTTCTGCACCCTGCTGCTGTCTGCCCAGCACTGACAGCTCACATAAAAACGTGGAGGCTTCTGCTTCAGGGGGAGTAAGAATAAGGTTGCATCCATTAGTACATTAGGAACCAGCTCCTGCCTGGTTTGCAGCGAGGCTGGACAAGGATGCTGTGGCAGCATGGCAGTGGGCAGCCCTCCATGGTGATGGTACAGCTGGGGATGGGCAATGCCAGCACAGTATCCCCCAGGGACACCTCAGTTTCTGGGAAACTCAAGGCGACATATCTCAGAGTCAAAGAGATTTTGAGGTGGGAACGGACTTCTGGAGGTCATCTGGTCCAGCCCCCTTGTTCAGCTGGTTGCCCAGGACCATGTCCAGACAGCTTGTGAGTATCTCCACGGATGGTGTATCTACAACCTCTCAGGACAATCTATGCCGGTCACCCTCACAGTGCAAAAGTGTTTCCTGATGTTCAGATGGAGCCTCCCATTTCCGTTTGTGCCCATCACCTCCTGTTCTGAGACAAGGATCTCTGAGGATGGTAGCAGGGGCTGGCTTCTGCTGAGCATTGCTGTCAGGATGTCTTAGACGTGGTATCGCACATATTGCACTGACTCAGAAAGTAAAACAGAAAGGGAAGCAGGAGCCCTGCTTGGCAAACGGGCCCACTGAAGATGCTTCTTCCCCTTGGCTGGTGAGAAGATACGCCCCATCCCTAAGGGGCTGCTGTGCCTGTCTCCATTTCCCACAGTTGTGACCCCAAGTCCATTGACAGAGAGGTTTGTGCAGCTTGGGTTTACCCAAGGGGACACACTCAACCCAGGTCACTCCCTCTGCTGGTATGCCTGAGCCCAGGGGTCTGCTCATGGATGCTGCGAGGCAGGCACTGCCCAACTGGGGTGATCATTTTGGGGCAGCTGGGGCAACCAGGTGTCCTAAATGTCGGCATATTTTTGGAGGACCAGAAACCATCACCAGGCACTTACCGAACAAGCCCCAGAGCGGATGCGGAGGTCAGCTGAAATGTTATAACCCCATCCCTGAGGTTGAGGGATCTCTGGAGCCTCTTGGAGGCTCTTTCTGCATCCTTGAACCCAAACCAAAGCACCCACTGATGCTCCCCTGGCCACTGTGCACCCACTGACCACCTCGCCAAGTGCCTGCCTGCTGCTGCCATCTGACACATATTTTTATTTCACTGTCCTTGAGCTTTTCTGCTCATGTAATTGTCATAATGTCCTGAGTCAGAGACCTTTGTGCTTTTAGAGGGGCACTACTCCTGAAGAACCAAGCTGCTTCTGCATGGACATCGCAGACCACAGCCTGAGCAAAGAGCAAATCTCCATGAATCATTAAGCTCCTCACCCCCAAGAAGCAGCTCACGCTCAGCTACACGCCAGAGGTGCATGCATCTCCGACAGAAGGCGGGAAAAGAAAGTTTTTAGCTCTCAAGTGTAAAATGGATGTTCAATAGAATAATTTTTCAGCCATGAAAAAGCAGCATTTGAGTCACCAGCACCCCAGGGCTATTTACTTGACTACGCAACTGGTGGTGTGTGGAACATAGCAGCTCCTGAGCTCTGTTACGCATGCTGAGGGTTTTTGCTTGAGCACTTCTGCTGCCTGTCTGGTTTGCTTTTAAATAAGTGTGAGGTGCAGGCTGATGCTGTGGGGATGCCTCGAAGGGGGCAGCCCCAGCTGCATCCTTCCCAGGCACTCAGAGAAGAAGATCTGCCGAGCAGGTAGGGCAGAGTGATGGGTAAATTTTGTTGGTATCAGCGCTTGCCCCTTGCAGTCTCACTCTATTCCCTAATTAATTTGCCACAAATTAATTAACGTACTTGAAGCCTCAGCCTCTGCCAGTGCCCATCCCCTGCCACCCTCCGAACCAGCGTGCAGCTGGGGCAGCCACAGTCCGTAGTGCTTTCCAAGAAAAAAATTGCACGCGGAATGAAGGTCCCCGGACAGTACGTGCGATGTCTTTGGATTCAGGCACCATTGGCCTGATGGCATGGGTGGACTCGGCTGCCTTCAAGGTTACTGGCAGGCTGATGCACTTCATAGGACGATGGGTGGTTTGCTTAGATGGCCAGTTCCCTGTCACATAATGATGACAGTTTGCTGGGGTCTGATTGTGCCCATTTTAAGGCAAAGCAGAGCTTCTTATCTAGCAGATGGGAGAGCTCTACTCCTTCCAGCAGCCCCTCTCAGCACCTATGGTGCCAGGGTAAATCCAGCAACCAGCTCTCCCCTTCACACCTCTTCTGCAAATGCACATCAGCACTCGTCATGCCTGTATCAGAAATAGTGTGGCCAGCAGGAGTAGGGAAGTGATTGTGCCCCTGTACTCGGCGCTGGTGAGGCCGCAGCTTGAATACTGTGTTCACTTTTGGGCCTCTCACTACAAGA
Organism: Phaethon aethereus; assembly: GCF_964289735.1. Lineage (NCBI taxonomy): Eukaryota > Metazoa > Chordata > Aves > Phaethontiformes > Phaethontidae > Phaethon > Phaethon aethereus. The sequence goes on along the minus strand of NC_138575.1, from coordinate 198,490,622 downwards.
AGGACGTTGAGGTGCTCGAGCGTTTCCAGAGAAGGGCAACGAAGCTGGAGAGGGGTCTGGAGAACAAGTCTTACAGGGAGCTGCTGAGGGAACTGGGCTCATTCAGTCTGGAGAAGAGGAGGCTGAGGGGAGACCTTGTCACTCTCTTCAACTACCTGAAAAGGGGTTGTGGTGAGGTGGGTGTTGGTCTCTTCTCCCAAGTAACTAGTGATAGGACAAGAGGAAATGGCCTCAAGTTGCGCCAGGGGCGGTTTAGATTGGATATTAGGGAAAATTTCTTTACTGAGAGAGTGGTCAGGCATTGGAACAGGCTGCCCAGGGAGGTGGTGGAGTCACCATCACTGGAAGTATTCAAAAAACGTGTGGACATGGCACTTCGGGACATGGTTTAGTGGGCATGGTAGTGTTGGGTTGATGGTTGGACTTGATGATCTTAAAGGTCTTTTCCAACGTCAATGATTCTGTCATTCTGTGATTGTGGTTTTCACAAAGACAAGTAAAAATGCACCTACGGTGGACAGAAGTTTGGAATACTCCTTCAAATATCTTGTCAGCTGGATACTCGTTAGCTACATCCGTGTTAGCATCATGAGTGTGGTAGGCAGCATTCCCCCGGGGCTAAACTTCAGTGACCCACCAAGTCTCATCCATACCGGCCCAGATAGGGTTCTTCCAAATCTGGGAGTTGGTGTGGGACAAGGACCTTTCTCAGTAGGTAGCTTGAGTGCAGCCACCCTGTTTTGGGGAATAGAGAGCTCAATCACATAGGTGTGGGCCACCCTAACCTAGCTGCTGCAGAGCTAGAGAACAGCCCAGGGGACCTTCCAGTCACTGATGCAGATACAACCGCCATGTCCTATGTCCTGAAGACCCCCAAAACGGCACGTGTGAGGTCCAGCATGTCATATTGCACCCTCGCCTGTGTCAGGGCTGTGGTTCTTCATCTGGACCATTCTTCAGGCAGCAGCCACAGCACGGCAAGCATCTGATGAGCAGCCAGCTGTGGGTTTTGGCTCTGTGCCCCAGCACTTCCTCTCGGTGGGTTGATGTCAGGTCCCTGCCCAGAGAAATGGAGACGTGTGTTTGGGTGGCATTTGCCCACAGGTCACCTCTGGTCCCCTTCTGGGGAGTTCCCCACTTACTTTCAGGTACCTGTAGAGTGTCTGACCCAAGACAATGGGGTGTCCACAACCTTTCCCATGCGATCATGCCAGCACAGGAGCTTTGGGGTGAACGCCATGGGGTGAACGCCATGGGGTGGTCTTGGCAGGGACAACTTGGACTTGATTATTTTGCATGTGATTGTGGTGTGTTTGTGTAGGCTGTTTGGTACACACCTGCCTCCACCACTGAGCATGGGTCACGCCTTCTTCTTCCTCCCCTCCGCTCTATGCCGTGATAGCCTGTCTAGTTTGAAACCTCGTTAGCATAATTTAAGAGGTTATTTTGCGAGGAAGACCGACCCATGCCAAAACTAACACAGGAAAAGAACTGTCATCTGTTTCCTCTTTATGAAGTGCTATTGCTATGCCAAAAACACGCCCCAATCCCCTAATATTTAATCCAAGACAAAGACACCAGCAACAATAAAACCGCTTATGGTTACACTCTTAGCCCAGTCCAGCCAGAAGACAGGGTCTCCCAAGCATCTAATGTCTTGGGAGACACTCTCTTGGAAGACACTCTCTTGGCAGGCCGCATGTGTGTGAATAATTTGTTGTGTAAAAACGGCCCTTCCGGAGGAGACCGTTTCGTGGTGCCAGCATCATTATTCAGTAACTATGCACACGTCCAGTATCTTCATGGAAAACCACACTGAAATAACCACCACTGGAGAAACCGTTCCAGAGCAGCTGGCTGAAAAGGTATAGTAAAAACTACTTTAGTCCAAAACTTATTTATTCAGAATTAAATCCTTTTGCTTCAGAATAGAGAGTCCATGTGGGAGTTGCTCAGGAGCAGGTTTTTCTGTTACAGGTATGCCCAGCCCTCTGTGGACAGGTGCCAAGAAGTTCAACATGAGATTAAAAAGCACGTTAAGATGGAGGAGGGAAAAATAATTTAAAAAATATTTTTAAAACCCCTACATAATAAAGTAAAAAATATTTTTTTTTAAATTTTAAGGGAAAGGGAGCAAGAAGGGGGTGAGGGTGACGGCTACATGCCGAGGCGCTCGTGGGGTTTGCCGCTTCTGACCACGTGGTTACAAGGAGGCAAGGTGAGACATGCAAGGGGGAAGGGTGACACGCACAGCAAATGGTGACTCTCTCGAAGAAGCTCTTCGTACATGAGTAGTTCTCACCTGCCTGGGCTGTGCCACCCAAAACAGCCCTGCTCTGGTTTACGGTCTTTTGTCTTTGGCAAAAAGACAGGACTTGCACGCAGAGATGCCACTGCATTGGCAGGAGGCACCCAGCCGAGCAAGTGGAGCAACTTCTTCAGCCAAATAAATGATGTTGCTCCATCACACCTCTGGATCTGGCCCGTTCCCTCCTGGCCAGGCTCACTCAGGGCATGGGTGGGTGAACCCAGCTGGGGCAAACAGGAAAACTAAAAGGGGCAAACGGGGATGCCCAGAGCCCTGCCTGTACCAAGCAAAGCCGTGGCCTCTGGACTGCTCTGCAGGTTGTCATCAGTGTGCTGAGCTGCCACAGTGCTCAGGGATGCTGCATGCCGGAGGGATGGTGCATCCCACTGGTGTCAGCGGGGCATGGCAGGAAGGTTTGTTCCTGGAGGTTCTGCCGCAGGCACCGGAGCACCGTCCCTGGTTATGAGAAAGAGATCGGCTCTGACCAGCCTGTGCCATGGGGTTGCAAAATATCATTGGGAAGATGCCACGGCTCGTGGATAATATCTGGCTTTTTGAGCTTCACAATTAAATGCTGAGCTCCTCATCTAATTTACTACCACATTAAACATATAAACCATCAACTTATTGTTTTATAATCCCTCCCAGGGGAAGTTAAGCTGTTGCAGCATCCTCTAAGAGCTGCAGTGAATGCTGGAGGTTAGACCAGCACTGCCAGCCAGCTCACTGCGAGAGCTCTTCCAGCCAAAAACAGAGCGGCACCCACAATCCACAAACACCAGGCTTGTGCCAGCACCATGGCAGCCGCGTCTCTGGCCTTCTCTGAGCCGTCATCAGCGTGACAGGTCCTCGCTCCGACCGTGCCAGCAGGCAGCCTCCACGCAGCACACGGTCTCCGCCAAGCCCCGGAACCCCCAGCAGCACGCTAAGGCAACCCCCAGCGCTGTGCAACGTTGACCTGAAGTGCCTTGAGACTGTCTTCCATCTTCTCCTGCCACTGCCCCACCACCAGCTCCTTCCCAGCCCACAGCACGGGCTGTGGCCACTCCACTCCCTGCCAGTGCCGCTGCGGTATTCCTGGCATGGTGACATGGTGACCAGGTTGCACATCCCGTAACACAAGGGTAGTCAGGCACTGAGTGGAGGCTACTGACCGACCCCGTGGCCCTGAGCTAGCCCTGCTGATCCCTGCTCCTCAGAGCATCCAGCGCAACGGCTGGTAGAAGGGGTTGCGATTTCCCCTCCCTCACTGGTAGGGAACTGGTAGGCTCACGGGTGTGTGGCACGTCACCTGTAAACCAGGACATGTCCCTGCTTCCTGTTGGGCACCACAGAGCTCAACCCCCAGCCGTGCACTGGCCTTTCTTGGTGTTCCCCACCAACCCACCAACACGGAGGAAGGTGATGTGACTCTGCAAACACTGGAGGGAGGTGACATGACTCTGCAAACCAAGCACTGCCCATGGGAGCACCTTACCTCTGGTTTTGGTAGCGGTGGCCACAGTTATCTATGTCACAGAATCACAGAATCATTGACGTTGGAAAAGACCTTTAAGATCATCAAGTCAACATCACCATGTCCATTAAATCATGTCCCAAAGTGCACGTCCACACATTTTTTGAACAATTCCAGTGATGGTGACTCCACCACCTCCCTGGGCAGCCTGTTCCAATGCCTGACCACCCTCTCAGTGAAGAAATTCTTCCTAATATCCAATCTAAACCTCCCCTGGCGCAACTTGAGGCCATTTCCTCTCGTCCTATCACTAGGTACTTGGGAGAAGAGACCAACACCCACCTCACCACAACCTCCTTTCAGGTAGTTGTAGAGAGTGATAAGGTCTCCCCTCAGCCGCTCCTCATAAGACACATTCTCCAGACCCCTCACCAGCTTCGTTGCCCTTCTTTGGACACGCTCCAGCACCTCAACATCCTTCTTGTAGTGAGGGGCCCAAAACTGAACACAGGATTCAAGCTGCGGCCTCACCAGCGCCGAGTACAGGGGCACAATCACTTCCCTATTCCTGCTGGCCACACTCTTTCTGATACAGGCCAGGATGCTGTTGGCCTTCTTGGCCACCTGGGCACACTGCTGGCTCATGTTCAGCCAGCTGTCAGCCAGCACCCCCAGGTCCTTTTCTGCCGGGCAGCTCTCCAGCCACTCCTCCCCAAGCCTGTAGCATTGAATGGGTTTGTTGTGGCCGAAGTGCAGGACCAAATATCCAGGTGGGATGCTCCTCACTCGTGCTCCATGCCCTTGAAGCTAGCAATGACGACATTAGCAGAGTTTGGCTGGACAAGTTTTGATGCTACAAATTTAACCTGAAGGAAATGTCATAGTTGCCAGAATGGTTGAGAATAAGGGCATCAAAGTGTTGTCATTCCCTCTGGCCTTGCAGACTTCACTTTCTCTCCTCTCTCCTGATTCCCCAACTCCTCCGGCTTTTCACTGGGAAGTTGGATCATGAAACCACTATGGCAGCAGCTTTGCACCACGGCCGTGAGAGCACAGCATGATGGATGCACAAGCCCACAGGTTTTCAGGACACATTCTGCAGCCCCTGAGATGCCAATCCCTCAATGACAGTCACCCTGGGGTATCAGCTGGGGTGGCCTGTGCAGCTGTTTGATGGGAGAAGGAAATGCTTCGGACACAAGCCTCATCTGACGCTTGCTTGCTGTTGGCTTGCGCTGCATGGTAAAACTCTGGCGTTGCCATGGTTTTCTAGGCTTCAAGGGGTGTTTTTACTTCATACTGTTCATTTTTCATAATCTACTCATCTTAACTCTTTACATAGGTTGACCAAAGCTAGTTAAAATGGGGGACATATTTGTAAAAATGCTCTAAAACTATCCACGACTGTGATACCTAGAGTGGTAGATGCTCTCAAGAAGATGCCAGAAACAGCAAAAAACATCTGAATGGCATTGATAAGGCTGTGGCTTAATGACATATTGGGTTATTCTGCACAGCAGCTGTTGTCTTCAGAATGAAATTGCAGCGTGGCTGCTCTCCCTGCCCGCGGAGCGAGGAACCTGCCAGAGCCTGTTCCTGCTGCCTGCGTCTCTGTGAATTTATAAAACTTGCTCCAGTCCCTGCCCGGTCTGATGGCTCTGCAGAGCCTTTGTAGGTTTCAGAGCTTTAAAAACAACTGCAGACAGGCTTTCGTTGCATTGGGCGCTTTGCTAATAGGCAAAAAATCATTAAAAAACAAAATTAATATGTAGATACTTATATTTTCCTGAAAGCAAAAGCAGCAGGGGGTTGAGCTGAATGACAGAGGACATTTCAGCTCACAAAGCCGATGACTCACTGCAAAAGCCCTCCCTCACTGTGGCTAGCCTGATCTTCTCACAGGTGTTGGGAATGGTGGGGCTGGTTTGAGCGAAGGGGACCAAGGGCCCTCGGTTCCAGCAGGCTCTTTGTGAGATGGGACTCCAGCAACAACTCTGCTCCCTGGGGAATGTTTCACACTGGTGTAGCTATCAGAAAGAAATGGAGTGCTGGATGGCAAATGCTGTCCAGGAGCAACATACCCAAGAAACCTGCAGCTCTGCCGGTCCTGCAGCTTGCTGGGTGACAGCAAAGCTCAAAGCCACCCTGCTGGGTTTCTTCCACATCCATAGTAGTGAACTCCACTTGGCCAACAATCTCTTCTTGGCCTCTCTATTCCCTTGTTTTTCATCCCAGAGAAATGTCTCCACTTCTCAGCAGCCTCCCCTTTGCCCAGCAGCTTTCCCAAGAGCTTCAGGAGTTTCCTCTTCTTTTTCCTTCAACATCATGTCTCCAGCTATCGGGTGATACTTAATGCAAATATCTTCATAGGTCAAGTCACTTCAGATGCTGAGCTGCTGGAGATGAGAGAAGTAGCAAGTTGTTAAGTCTGTTCGGTTTCTATGGTAGCAAGAACAGAGGTTTTTCATTGGGCTCCACTTTTGAGACACCACATCCAGAGCAGTTCCTGGGCTCTGGCAATCAATCGTCCCCATGTGACCTGTGGCTTCAGGACCTGCCAGACCCATGCTCATGCTGCTAACGGAGTTGGCTGGCAATATGCTGTCTGGAGCATGATATATGCAGTTCTCCAGTCTTGCATCTCAGTCAGATCGGTATGGAGCAGAAGCCCTAGGGCTGAAGTGCTGTTGAGTAGCCATTCAGGGGGATCATGGCAAGGAATAGGAAATCTTGGTGAAGACAGACCAGTAGCTGGGCTAAATGAACCAACATCTTTCATCCTTCAAGCAGTCTCATGGGTAGAGGACACTGGCTCCATCCCTGTGACCTAAACCCCGAAGACTGCCTTGTTACAAAGATGTGAGAAACTGAACAAGAGATGACATGCTGTCATTCTTCATGATATTATGCAGGGCTGAAAGTGCATAATCATAAATTTAAAAACCAGGAGGAGCTTTGCAATGGTGGAACAATTTCTGTACGTAACATTTCATTTCATGTATCCTGTGGACAAGCTCAAGTCTCCTTTTCCATCAATGCCATTTTACAACGAATTAAAGCGTGTTGGGTGTCAGGGTCACCAGCACTGTTGCTTTACTGAGAGTACTGAGGGAGACAGAAACAGCCTACTCCTGCACAGCAGTTACTCTGTACACTTGCAGGTATCCTCCAAAATGTTGTTTTGATATCTCCACAGATATGATACAAAACATATCTGTCAGGTTTGTGTTGACAGAGCACAGCTTTTTTAGATGTAGCCCAATATTCTTGGCTTTATTCTCAGTCTTATTATACTGATAGGTGAAACTAGTTGTTTTCTTGACCAAAACACAGGTTGCCTTTGAGAATCGAGTAGCAATATGCTCTTCTGTCTTTGAATAGCAGGGAAAGCCTTTCTGAAGTCTCACGAGGCTGTCTGAGGAGTACGTAACATGGTAGCTGTGCTTGGAGGGGGAGAAGGAGCCTCTGCTAGTAGCACAGGTAGGGTCAACCAAAATGATGGATACCATTTTGGAGAGATGTGAGGGCCTTGGGGAGGTGTCTGGAATCAGGGAATGGAAGAAGGAATGGGAAGGCAATGAGGAATATGGATGTCTTTAGTAGCCTGGCCAGTGCAAATCAAGCTGAGGTGCTGCTTTTCCACCAAAGGCAACCACTTTTTTTTCAGCAGGGAACACAACTCTTCAGCTCCCTAGAATGAAAAAAGGGATTCTGAAAGAGCACAAGTTCAGGATAGTGGCACATTGCATCAGGAATGGGACTTTACTCCTTAGCATTAGCCATTTAAAACTCTGATTCCTGATCCCATGAAGGCAAGACATTGTCTCAGTGCTGAGCGTGGCACTCACAGGGACTTGGTCCCTTCCCAGCAATGTGGAGCCATGTGGCTTCTTAAAATACACACTGTAATCAAACACCAAAATGGGTTATTTTTACTCGGACTCTAATCAGGAAATTAGATGGGCAACCAGCTTAGACTTGGCCAGTAGAAATGACACACACGTTAGGATGAGCTGAATCATTCCAGGGGAGTACACCTCCTTCCACTGATGACAGGGAGAGCCCAGTCAGCCAGCTGGGCTGGATGGCCTGCCTCCAAGAGCTGAAGTTAGGCGAGATGACTAAACTAAACTTTTAAACAAAAAGAGAGTAGAGATGGATTAGATATAAGGAAGAAATTTTTCACAATGAGGGTGGTGAACAGATTGCCCAGAGAGGCGGTAGATGCCCCATCCCTGGCAACATTCAGGGTTGGACAGGGCTCTGAGCAACCTGCTCTAGTTGAAGATGTCCCTGCTCATTGCAGGGGGTTGGACTAGATGACCTTTAATGGTCCCTTCCAACCCAAACTGTTCTATGATTCCATGACTCCCACCTTATACACCCTCTCACATCACCCCAGTCTTGCCTAACGATGTTCACTAGTCTTTTCTTCATCACTGCCAGTGACCTGAGCATTAATTAGGATCACAGTCACAGGCCACGAGGTCACAAAGATGAAGCATCAGTGTCCAGGTCTGAGTACAGGATCTTGTTGCCGCTGCTGCCTCTACAAGAGCTCCTAGCTTGTAGGGCATCTGGGGCATCTCTGGCCAAAAAGCCATCAACAGCACAGCTCCCCCTTCAGCTCCTTTGTGCACTGACCTCATCCAAGGTGAAATACGCTTGATGGGCTGAAATCACACTGCTTTCTTTAATAAAAGTGGTGCTGCAGGAGAATGGGTTTTTATCCTATTCCTATGCCAATATGCCATCTTCACAGCCTGGATTTCAAGAAATGGCTGTTGTCACCTTGCTGCCATTGCCCTACAGGTTACTTCAAATGTGTCAGAGAATGACAGAATAACTGAGGTTGGGAGGGACCTCTGGAGGTCATCAGGTACACCAGTCCAGCTCTAGGTAGGTCTAGTTACAACAACCTTATCAGGGCCATGATGAGTTTGAACACCTCCAAGGACAGAGACACTACCACCTCTCTGGGTAACCTGTGCCAGTGCTTGACCACTCTCATGGTGCCAACCTGATGCCTTATGTCTAAACAGAATTTCCTGCACTGTCTCTCATCCTTTCACCATGTATCTCCCAAAAAGGTCTGGCCTTGTATTCCCTATTACCTCCCATAGGGTGGTTGTAGGCAAAAACTGGATCTCTCCTTTGCCTTCTCCTTCTATGACTGAATAAGCTCAGCTCTCTCACCATCTCCTGGTACTTTGTGTGCTCCAGCCATCCTGGTGACCCTTCACCAGGCTCTCTCCAGTCCATCAGTCCCCCAGCACTTGTCTCTCTATTACCAGTGCTCCTCTCCCTGGCTTTCATTCCTCCCCTGAAGGGAAGGATGACCTCCACATGAGTCCAACAAGAAGTACATGCAGCAAGCACAGGACTGAGAGTGCCCTCCATGTCCAGGTTCCCAGAGCGCCCAAGCACCAGAGGTTAAAACCCAGTGTTGCACCAGAAGGTTAGCAGGCAGGAAGGAGACATCTTGTCACCCTTGTTGTGAGAGCAGAAGCAGCGCAACAGGGTTTGCAACAGTACTAAGGGCCACCTAGACAAGAAAACTTAGGATAGGATCTGAGCATCTTAGCAGCCCCCCCCAAACCGTTAAACCTATTTTACCTATATAGAAATAAGGAAAAAGGAGACTAAGGAACTATCTCACAGAAAGCCTTCAAAGATGAGGAGACTTGACCACTGGGCACGGGACACGCTACCCTTGAGTTGCCTCAGGGAATCCCTCAGAGATTTTAGAGCAATCAGGGTCAGGTCACTGTCTCTAATATAGGAAGGTGAGGCTTATGCTGAGGACGTGTACTGAAAATGTATCTGCAAATGACACAGTGACTCTTCATTCAGCAAATGTCACCAGGCATAGGAATAAGGGGATTTAGGAAAAACCCTCCCGCCTGTGAAAGATTTTGCATGCAAAAGACAGAGGGCATAGAAGGCTGGGGGTGCCTTCATCTACGCGGAGCCCTGACGGCACCACACCATTCGCAGGGCTGATCTACCAGCACCCAGCTGTGGGCTGACCCCAGGAAAGATCAGAGGTTGCCTCACGACTCCACAGAGCCTGGTGGCATATTTAGCAAGGGTCTCCCAAGTGCAGCGGTGCAATAGAGGAGTGGGTCCCCTTCCCCACTGCACTCCTCCTCCCAGCCGCCCCAGCATGGGCAGGCTGCCCACCACGCAGGAGCCATCACAGCAGCATGGGCTTGCAATAGGTTCTGAAGTGGAAGAAACTGTTTTCTCAGCATTTTATTTCAACTAATGTGTTAAGGCTAGTATCACACTGTGCTATTAATGCGGCCCGGGTTTGTAATTCTGCTCCGGGTTTGTAATTCTGCTTTCATGTTGGCTCCATTTTTCTCTTTTTAATACCACTATCTAGCCTTCTGGTTCTTAAATGTAGGACCTATTTTTCTGTCTGCTGTAGCAGAAAGAGCTAATTTGGTCCTTCTGTGTATAAGCAACAGGACTGTGAAGTGGAATAGAAGGCGATTTTATCTCTGTGTACGTCCTTGGTCAGATTGACACTGGAATAGTGCATCCTGCTGAGGTGCCATATTTTAAAGAGGACATCAAAAAATGGGAGCGGGTGAAGAAAAGAGCCATAAAAAATGGTTTGAGAGCTGAAGAAAACCACTTACAGGGAGAGACTTCTAGAGGTCAGCCTCTGTAACTTGTCAGAAAGAAAACTGAGAAGTGATTTGATGATGTGTATAAGTACATGTGCGGAGAGAAAATACAGGATGCTAAGGGGATACTAAAAATTTAGTCCGAGAAAGGCACACAGATAGACAGTGATGGGCAGCGGAGAACACGCTGAGCTGAATTAGACATCAGGCATACTTTTTATCCATAAGGATGTTAACCATCAGAAGAAAATTGCAAAGTGACTGATGGGTACTGCATTTCTTGAGGTGTTTGAGACGTGTGGGTGCTAATTCTGCAGGTCAGGATAGAGGCAAGGATTGCTGGCGGATGGAAATCAAGGGGAGTTTGCCTGAACACAATCTGGGAGGTGACAGAATCCAGCTTCACAGAAACAAAATTCCACATTTCATTTCATATGCCCTTTTTTCCAGTTGCCCATCATATTCTTGGACAAAATCCTTGGAGAAGAAACTCAGTCCCCTAACATATTAGTAAACTGTTAGTAAGCTAAGTGGTCACTTTTAAGGCTGGGGAGGGAGAACTGGGGCTCTCAGATGCACAGGGGTACGAGGATGGATGCTGTGAGGCTGCTCCCGTGTGATCACCTTCAGGACTGTGGAGCCAGGGGGTGAATGCCGGTGCCTTGTCCAGACCCGGTATCTCCACTCAGCGATGCTCTGGCCGGCATGGTTGTACCCAGAGAGGCTCATCCCCCCTGGAGAGAAAAATGTCATCAGGCTCCTGAAACTGAACTTCTCCCACTGCCTCTGCTCCATAAAGCAGCTCATAAACTCATGCCTTTGGTGTACAGGAGAAGGAGTTAAAGGCTGTAAAGCCCAAGTCATGGCAGAACTCATCAGGACCAGGTCTGGAAGATCACCAAGTCCACTCCCCTGCTCACAGGTAGAATGGCTCCTCCGGTGCCGTTCGTGAGGGACAGTTTGTAGTTCAGACACACCGTGCTGGGATGGGGTCTCCACAACACTTCCAGTTTTTCCTGTGGGGATGTTTGTATTCTTTCCCTTGGTGTTTAACACATATAACCCATATGCTAATTTGAGCCTGCTTCCCTCTGCCTTACCCACGGCACACACTGAGAAGGCTGTGTCTCCATCTTTATAAATTTTTACTATACTTTCCTTTTTAGATTTTTAAATATTTTTTTAAAACAGATTTGTTAAAAAATAGATTTTTTTAAAAACACTATCAAGCTAAAACCCCTTAAAGTTTTCTTCTTTAAAATGTAGCAATGCTCATTCTGAGCACCTTCCTCCACAGACCATGTTTCTCTGCACCTCTTGTGCTTCTTACTGCCTTTCTATGGAGGTCCTCAGATGCCCTGTGTTCTCTTAACTGCAGTGCCCGGGCTGGGGACAGATGTCTAGGGGATGAGGACAAGAGGCCCTTTCTTCCACCAGGACAGCGGGACGCTAGTCCCTCTCACCCAGCTGGCGATGCCCTGAGACACCCAGACCCTTTCCTGCGCTGCTGCTCCTGCTCAAGTCACTTCCCCATCCTGCACATGTACACTTAATAAATATATCCCCAATTACTCAACTCCTCATTAGTAAACATGGACCTTTTAAACGGCTCCTACACGTCTGCATGAGAAAAATAGCACGTCAGAAAGCCGCAAAGAGAAACTTCCAATTAAGCTCACTTTGTAAATCATCTGCGGTTTCTAAACAAGCCTGGCCCATACACATTCCTCTTGGTTTTTCTCCTGGTGAATATTTGCAATCAGCACTTTGCACACAAACTTTTGCAGTTGCTTTAAAGCTGAAGCTGCTCAGAGTGAGAGCCACGTGCCCTGAACCCAGCCCCGAGGCCGGGAACTGCATCCAGCCCCCAGATATAGCTCCTAGACGCACAAACTGAAAGCTGCTGGGCATGTAAAACAACTATTAAGCTATTCTAGCTCTTAAAACATCCTCAAGTGCTTATGAATCTCGAAAGCAATTCGAACTGTTTCTTTCCCCAATGATTTCTTCCTCTCTTAAGGACATATTTCTGCACATGGTCGCATTCGGGAGGTTTCCGTTGGCTCTAGGAGTCAAGAGGTCTTCAAGAATTCAGAGCTCAGCAGGACTTTGAATCTTTTCCAGACAAGCTCTTGTGCTCTGCAGCCTCTGCGTGGCTTAAGAAATTTCAATATTTACCAATCTGGTGCAAGTGTCATACCCCAAGGAGCCCTAAATCAAAGGGGTTATAAACTCCGTGTACACAGTGTAGAAAACCCCATTCGAGGGATTTGTGCTGGCTGAGCAAGCGGGTTCTGCACACTCGATAGCTGCATATTCCTCTCTGTACAGGAAAATTACATGGAAAACTCTGAGGCTTAAATAAAAAACAAGGCTTAAATGTAAATTCATAATGAGTCCTGAGAGACTGGAGGAGGTATTGAAACATTTGTTTCATAGCATGCTAAACTCATTCTCAAGGAAAAAAAGGAATTTGTCTCAAAGTACAACTGAACATGAAGAGCAGAGCTTGCCAGGGACACAAGTGGTCCAGCGTTGTGCCATGTAGCAACAGCAGCTGAGAAAGCCTGGTGGGAGCAGAAACCCTTCAGGAAGCCGAGCCAGGAGACGCGTTGCCATCTCTCTTCACAAAGAGTGGGCAAAGCCCTGCCCAGCTGCACGTGCCCAACGGTGCCCCAGCCAGCGCCGGGAGCTGCTTGGCTGTGAAACGAGCCATCCCACGGCAGTGGTCTGGACAGTTTCCTTCAAGCAAAGGCCATGTTTGATCTCAGCCTCTTGGAGGACACCATCCATAGGTCTGCTAACAAGCATCGGGGACAGCAATGAGCCATCAGTCCAGCCTAACCATGTCCGTGATAGTTCTCCCACCGCCATCCTCGCCTCTTCCTTTGCCCACCTCAGCATGTCTGGCTGGCATCCCGGGTTTCTCATTCAGGCTGGGGCGGTCATTCCCTGCGTGCCTGCCCGTCACTTCGCACAACCAGGCCACTCATCTGCCACAGGGCTCTGAGGAGGTGCTGTACAGAGAGAAAGATCAATTTTCTCAGCACGTCCCTGTAACGGGACCCTCTGTCCCCTCCTTGAGAAGAGTGAGGTTGGGCAGGTGGGTGGGAGTAGGCAGCCTGGCAAGAAGCATTTAGTCCAGGAGGAGAGTCTGATAGATTTTTGATCCCAGCCAGGGGGACAAAGTGACATTTTTTCATGTGCCTCATGCCTCCAACTGCCCGTTACCTGGCAGTGGCAGCGTTTCGTGTTCCACTTTCTCCTTACAAGGAGCAGGTAAAGCCCCTGTGCCACACAGCACCCATGGCAGGGGCCTCCTCACCCATGGCAGGGGCTTGAGCGACACGGCAAAGGCACTCCTTGACTGGGGCTCCTGCTGCAGCCCCCCACCCTGTGCAGCCAGTTCCTCCCTCGGCTTCAGCCTTGTATCCTGTGCGTTTGGCGCAGGGATTGATCTTGTGGGTGACAGCCCTGGTGTTCAAGGTTTCATGGTGAGCTAGAAGAGAGGTCCTGGGAAAATACAAATAATGAGCCTTAAGAAAAAAAATCAATCCATAGACCATGCGGCATTGTTTCATTCCCAGCAGCTCACTCAGCAGCTCTGATGTCTCCGCTGGTGGCCAGCTTTAATTTCTATGTTGGACTTGCTGAACAGAGTCAAAAGGCTGAAAGTCTTTGTACATGCTTTACAGGTATTTGCTGGGCAGGACCAGAAGGTCACTGGCATACGGAAGGGAAGATACCACATCTCCTTTGGAAATGGGTGTGCATTGCCTGGAGAAGACAGGTGGGAGCAGGCAGCCTGGCCATAAATATCTAGGCCAGGAGAACTGACCACCGCTGGCCACGAAATATTTCCAGCACTCTTCTGAATCAGACTCAAATCTCTTGTAACAGACCAAAACCTAGTGTGTTGCAAGGAGAGACAAGGGGGCAACCAATTCTCAGCAGTAGCAAGGGGATTCCCAGGGTGCATTACCTTACCCCAGCTGCAGAGCACAACCACCTATCCAAGCAGGAGAAGGTGAGGGGGTCCGACTCCTTCTGTAACCCACATCTAGGGATTGGTTTTACCACATGTTAGCAAAACTCACCAGCTACAAGAAACCACAGTTTAACCACCAAAGCCATATAATCTGTTGTCTCAGAGCATAGACCACAGTCAGAGCACACTCATCATCTCCCTTTTAGTGCATTTGGTGTAAGCAATGGTATTTCCAACCACCTTCTTCAGGAGCACCCTCAGCCCTGTGCTGGGTAGATGTAGCTGGAAATGAGCTTGACCCTGGAGGATGGGGATACCCGGCCGTTTTCATGCATCTCCTCAAGTGCACCACTCACCACTCACCTCTTCTCCCGAATCTTCATACCCTTTGCCAGGGTGAATGAGAAGACATGAACCCCGATGGTTTTTATGCTGGCTGGAGCACAAGTGCAGCCTGCCTATATCCTGCCAAAACTCCACAGCTTGAGACAAAGGAGACAAAAATTATATATCAAAGAGGGAAAAAAAGCTTCCCAGTCCCATGGGCAACCAGAAGCAGCCATGAAGGAACATATTTATAAAATAAAGCACGGTGCAAAGAAACACCTCTTTCCAACACCCCCTTCTCCCTTGACCTCCCCTCCCGAGGCTCAGATTTGTTAATAAGTTTTGTTAAAGGAAGGAGCAGACATGGGGAGTGTCCATCTCTTACCACCTCTCCTAACCTGGTCATTACCCTGTATTGTCAGAAAGCCACTTGCTGATCCTGGCTGGACCATGCTACATGTGAAAGCCAGGCTGTCCCCCACCCTCCCCATTGCCCAGCATATCTGCACAGCAGATCCACTGGCAGCTGTTGGTCAGGAGTGGTCCAAGGGGAAGATGACGGTGTTTCAGCATCTGAGGGATGCAGTGGTCCGAGGGAAAGATGCTGCAGAAATTATGGGAGGAAGCATCTGTACAGGAGTCAGAGCTCTGGATGTTCAGCCTTCTTTAGGCCCTTGATAACTCCCAAATTTCCCATGCCTCCCTCACTCCTGCTAAAGGAAGAATCCCCTCCGCTGTCTTCCAGCTGATTAGTACTGGTATCTACAGCCTACAGGTCCACAGCCTCGGCGTTTCCATGCTAGCAACTCAGTCTCACTACTTTGAGTGTGCCGCTTGGCCAAGCTGGGGCTAGCCTTGGTTCAGGAAAAACTGAAACCAGGAGCCTTGCGAGGAGATGGTTTAACCATCCCTAAAGGAGCACTGCATTGAGATAGAGTTTGGGATCGACTTAGATACCAGGGTGGTCAAGGGTGCCTGTGCTTTGTGTCTGCACCCAAGACTCTGAGGGACCACGGGACATCTGAAGGTAGGTAACCACCAGGTTGCAATGCTGGTGGGACAGTGAGGGCAAGAGGCACTGAGGAGATACAGACCAACACAGAGAGGTTCTTCCCACCCAAAATTCATTATCATCTAAACTGCTTCCCCTTGACTCCCCTGTATAATAAATGGCACTCTGGAGGCCCCACTCATCTGATCCTGGAGAAGGCATCTCAGATGTGTCAGATAGCTCTCATCCTAGGCTTACCCGTTTCATTCCACCAACTATACAGGGAGTCTGGGTGACCAGTTCAGAGACAAATATTTGCAACTGGGCAAGAGGAGCTCCAAACTTGGCCCTCTAGAGCAGCCGTGGATTCTAATTTGTGCAGTTGCACCATCATCGCAAGACTCGCTCCAGCAGCAGGAGCTCCTGACACTAGTCTCTTACCCATCCTGTCCCACGGTCCTTCCCCAATCATGTTCAACACCACCTCAAGCAAGCGTGACTCCCCTTTGGGAAGCCGTGCGGTGGGCTGTCAGGTGCATCCAGACACAAGCTTGTTCCTGTCCATTACCAAATCCAGTCAAGCATTTTTTTCTTAAGTGTGATGGAATTTCTTTGTCCTCTTAAAACTGCTTGACACCACTAGAGGAAAATTCTGGCCAGGCAGCCTGCAGGTAGCTCCTAGCAGAAGGTCTGAAAGCTGAAACAAGGTTTAAAATATATCTAGTTGGAAGAAGTCTTTGAGAAGAAGAGTTGCTGGGTCTCTAATGAGAGGTGAAGCCTTCATGTTCCCAGGGTCCCCAAACCCTCTGCAACGAAACTGTGCATGTCTACACGCAGCTGCTGCAGGCTGCTGGCACACCCACGCACAGTCCCAGCAGAGCAGCATGACCAAAAAACCACGAAACCAACCCAATCTCTGAGGAGCAGAAGCATAATAGCTTTATTCCCACCTTGGCTCTAACTACCACCACCAGATATGGAGGGAATCTGCTGAACAGACTCCATCTAAGTGGGTTCATTTTTTGCATAATAGGGTTTCTGGTGCCAGAGGCCTAACAGCTCCCTTTGGGAGGCTGCAGTCTGATTTTGTCTCTGGACAGCTCAAGAGGAAGGAGCGTGTCCTGGAGAACCGAGTACCAGCAGGGTCCTGCACAGAGCAACGGGGTACTCGTGGCAGCGGGGACCTGAGTGCGAGTGCCAGGGTAGCCCAGGTCTGGCTGGGCTCTGTGCGTACACAGGAGAAAGGCAGAGACAGGGAGACTGGCAGAAGGTAGATGTGATCCATCCCGTCACTCCACACACACTCATCCCTGGTTACGGGTGGCTGTGCTATCCCTGGAGCTTGTTAGCTGCTCCCAAATCTCTTTTCCCCCTTTGTCTGGGCAGCATTCAAACATCCCCAGAAACGTGATGGCCCCAAACTGTGTACCCGCACAGTAGGGTGGGTGCACCTAGCTGCATCCCCTGCAAACAGAATACCCAAATCTCTTCTCCTGCCATGCCCTGCAGAGCTCCCGCATCTTCCCCCCATTCCCTGTGTATCCCACTGCCTACAACCACCTCCGTTGTCTAGCAAGTCCCAGCTGCTGTGCAACAATATACCTAAGCCTTCTGCCCTCCTCTAGGTTATACAACCAAATACTCAGTTTATTTGTTTGATTACAGCAATATACCATGATGGCAATTTCTTTTTTTCCTTGCCATACTGGGTAACTTGCTGCATGCAGCTTATGGACCCATCGTGTACACTTCTGGTGATCTGTGTTAAAAAAAAAAACAGGCTCAGGTGGAAAGAATCACAGAATCACACAGAATCACTAGGTTGGAAAGGACCTTCAAGATCATCAAGTCCAACCATTAATCCAGCACCACCATGTCCCCTAAACCATGTCCTGAAGCGCCACATCCACATGTTTTTTAAACACTTCCAGAGATGGCGACTCCACCACCTCCCTGGGCAGCCTGTTCCAATGCCTGACCACCCTCTCAGTGAAGAAATTTTTCCTAATATCCAATCTAAACCTCCCCTGGCGCAACTTGAGGCCATTTCCTCTTGTCCTATCACTAGTTACTTGGGAGAAGAGACCAACACCCTCATCGCCACAACCCCCTTTCAGGTAGTTGTAGAGAGCGATAAGGTCTCCTCTCAGCCTCCTCTTCTCCAGACTAAACAACCCCAGTTCCCTCAGCCGCTCCTCATAAGACATGTGCTCCAGACCCCTCACCAGCTTCGTTGCCCTTCTCTGGACACACTCAAGCACCTCAACATCCTTCTTGTAGTGAGGGGCCCAAAACTGAACACAGGATTCAAGGTGCGGCCTCACCAGCGCCGAGTACAGGGGCACGATCACTTCCCTGCTCCTGCTGGCCTCACTATTTCTGATACAGGCCAGGATGCTGTTGGCCTTCTTGGCCACCTGGGCACACTGCCGGCTCATATTCAGCCGGCTGTCAACCAGCACTCCCAGGTCCTTTTCCACCAGGCAGCTCTCCAGCCACTCCTCCCCAAGCCTGTAGCATTGCATGAGGTTGTTGTGGCCAAAGTGCAGGACCCTGCACTTGGCCTTATTAAACCTCATACAGTTGGCCTCTGCCCATCGATCCAGCCTGTCCAGATCCCTCTGCAGAGCCCTCCTGCCCTCCAGCAGATCAACACTCCCACAGAAGGGTTACTGAAGCGGATCTGTCTTATAAAAGAGGCTGCAGGAGCTTGTACAGTCTAACAAAGCACAAGGTGTTGCTTTATGTGGCGACTCTATAAATAACGTTCAGAGATGTAGGACAAGTATCAGGGAGTAAGAACTATTCGTTAGAAGATGACATTAGCACAAGATCAGATGGACACAAATCAAGTGTGAATTTATTTAGATTGGAAAGTTGTAGAAAGTTTGCAGATCATCTGTGAGAACACAAAACATCTGGATATGCCACAGAGCTGGAAAAGGCCTCCGGGGTCACTGGCTGCAGCAGGCTCCACTCCATCTTGAAACGGATTAGTTTTTCATTTGTTCCTTTGTTTTACAATAAGTTTCTTGCTCTTTTCCCATCCACGTCGGTGTGGCACGCCCAGGGGAGCGCTTTTCCCGCTCCTCACTGTTGACTTCCCTCACCCGGGCAGGATGGGCACCCCGGGGTGCAGCCCAGCACGCCGCCCCACCCCACCGCCGCCCGCCCTCCTCCTCCAGCATCTCCCCAGCCGAAGCTGTTTGCTCTCACACGCTTCGTGTGGGGTTGCATCCTGCAAGAGCACAGCTGCCTTGGCGAGTGAAGGAGGTGAGCGCGGACGGGGCACCAAGCATTTGCTTAAGCTGGGCAGGTTCCCAGTTGAAATAGAGCTAAATTCCCAAGATCTCGAGAGGGAGGCTGAGCCGGCAGCGCCGCCGGTGTGCTGCTGGCAGCCCCGCCAGCGGAGAGGCCGGCCGCCTGCCCCGCCGTCCCGAGCTGCGGATCCGTCATGCAGGGGAGGAGCACGTGGATCTCGGCTCTCTGCTCCTCGGTGAGGGGGAAGGAGCCCGGTCCCCCAGCACCGTGGTAGAAATGTCTAATTAGATACAACAGAGGGACAGAAATGCATACTCAGGGACATTTCTACACAAGCATAAATTAAGGAAAGCCAAATATTTATTTTAAATGGCTGTGCCATATGCTGATGAAATGCTAATCTGCACAGAAAAAAAACACGCTGCAAATAACCTCCCCAGAAGCACCTCACATTCACTGAGCTTCATCTTTCTGAGCAAACTAAGAAGAAAATAAAATCAACAGCATCCATTATAGACTCCCTTCCATAAGAAATTCAGGCCAGCTTAGGATGACATGGGCCAGTGCTTTTCAAACTATCATCTGCAGCCCCTAGGAGCACCACAAGCTATTTGCTAAGGGCCTGCAGAAGGTATTTAAGAAAAACAAACTTGCTGTGTTTGATTCACAATACAGGGATCTTCAGTCTCAGTAGAAAGAATGTTAGGGGGCTGCCAACCAAAAGCGACTGAAAACCACTACTGTATGCTTTAGGATCAGGAACTGGGAGTCAGAGGGACAGTTTTGTCTCCTCCGCTGATCCCAGGACCCTGGGTGAGTGACTTCACTCCCACCTCTCTCCTCATCCTTCTACCACCTCAACTCCCCATAGGCGTTTGCAGCATCTCTTCTTGTGCATCCGAACAGTACTCAGCACAACAGAGCGCCGGCACCCTGCAGAAACACATCACTCTTAACATCCCCCTGTTCTTCTAGCCCTCCACAAACACTCCAGCCCCAACACATCACAAAGTTTGAAGACATTTCAAGATGGGAAGCAAGCTATTAGGAAGTCAAATTTGATTACCTAAAAGACAGGCTTTGTAGTGGCCGTAGCAAACCGGCCCTGGAGATTGGCACATTTTTAAGCAGCAAGGCTGGGTGACGAAACCTGTGGGCAGTGCCTGCACTTGGCTTCCTTTGTTCACGGAGCCACTTCCACCCTCTTACATACGTTCTCCTCACTGGCAAAGACACAAAGACCACTGTTTTTATCAACATGCATATTGCAGTGTTGTCAGCAGCTCCTTAAGGTTATTCCCTTTTTCTTCTCAGTTGTATTTATAAACCCTGTGCAGAGTTGCTATGGTTTCTGTTACCGCCAGTCCAATTGGTATTCAGTGCAGTTCCTCTCACCTTCACCATTTGGATGACCTTTACTTCGCAAGGAAGATCTCATGCCATCAGCCCGTTCAATCAGATGTCACACAACACGCTGTGCAAGAACACCAACCGCTAGGCAAAAGAGGGCTCTGTGGAACCAATGCATCTGCAAAGGCTGGCTGAGAGATGGATAAACAATGGTAATTATTTCAAAACAAATTGGAACCAGAAAGTGCAACCCAGCAGTGTAACTGCTAGACAAAAAGGAAAGCTACAAAAAAAGAAATTTCAGCTCTCAAGATCTTGGGTACTCCAGTATCTTTCTCTAGACAAATATTTTTCTATCTTTCTTGCTCTCCAAAGTCAAGTTCAAAAAACTCTTACTTCCAAGACAGTTTCTCTTACATCAGTTGAACAACTTATGCAAGGGACTGCTCAGGAATGGGAGCAACACAGTTGCAAACTGGCAGTAAGAATTTATCTCTTTGCCAAATTAACATTCTAAATATTATATTTAAGCGACTTTGCATAAAGCTACGCTGCTTACTGTACAGCCAGCCAGACAAGCGGGATGCATGATGCTTTCCTCCAAAAGTAAGCACGCTGGGAATGGGCTCAGCAGCTTCATGTACCAACTAGGTCATGGGATCCCCAAAACTCTAACCCAGATACTGAAGAAAAAACCCCATGGCTTCCCCCATCTCCGACAAAAATGTTCCTACTACAACAAAGAAGTCACAAATACACAGAAGCCAGAAAACAGAGCTTGGACACGATATGACCTAACTCTGCCCGTGCAGTAGGAATGGGAACATCCCCACACTTCGCCTCTTCACAACAAAGCCGGAACGTTCCTTGTGCCACTTCCTTGGCTGTTGAGATAAGTGTCCTTGCATCAGGCTAGCCAAGACATCTCATCCCATATGCTTTTAGTGCTAGTTGGGGCCTCCTAAAGAAGATGACAATTGCCTGGATCTTTCCAAGACATCTAGGTGCAGACATGCGAAGCAGCATGGCGCTTTAGCTGATGAAAAGACAGCTCCGTATTGCACAAAAGGAGCTCCTCTATTAGAGGTACTGACAACCGCGTACATGGTAAGTGGGTCAGAAGAACAGGTCACAACCAGCATACAGAACCAGGCTGGCTTAGAAAGCGGAGAGGGTCAAATGCCCCTGTGCTGCGGGAGGTGGGAACAGCACTTGCTGCTCCAGCTCTGGTAGCTGAGGTTTGCGTGGAAGTCGGGCACCCACAGCCACGGCCAAGCTTTCGCACAGCGCTCTCATGAAACACTTAACGCGAGCAGGGAAAAAGACCGTGTGCCACGTTCTCTGAATTGCAGCATCTCTGCCCTTGCTGTCACCACATGGGTGGCTTTACAGTCTGCTTTATTCTGTCAGAGGGCTACCGAGACTACCCACTTCGCACCAGCGCGTTGCTCTGGCACTCCCAGGCTCCCTGCTTGCTCCCCGGTAGCACTTTCACCTGCGTGTTCATCATGTTCTGATCTGTCACTACAGATCAGAAAAAATTCTCAGTCCACGAACTGATCTGGAGTGGTTTATTCCAAAAACAGACAGAAAAAGTTTTCACCGTTTCCTCCGCTGCTTCCACCTCCTCATGCCTGGGCTGTACAGCTAAGTCTTTGCTTGCTTGATGGAGGACTTTTTTATAGCACACAAGCTCTTTCATCTTTACCATGATCAGAACAAGTCAGTGCACCGTTGCTATTTCACAGTCTCTTTTAAACTGGGGTGAGCTGAACTTTCTATGCAAAGATTTGACCTCTCCTGAAATCCCTTGATCAGCAATTTCCCGTGCTCGCTCTTTCATGCTTGAGGCATTATGAAACGCTGGAAACTACACATACTTTCATAAGGAAGTTAGTGAGAAAATTCAAATAATCAACTCAGTCCCAAGAGACTTGGGGTCTCTTTCCAAGTTTGAAAGCTCTTTGCTAACAGATCTTTTGCTCTTGAAAGTCTTCTGGTTAGCAGGCAGCTGATGATATAGCTTCTCTGGAGCCTGATTATACTTCCAGCCCAGGGGCAAGTAATAAAAAAGCGTGCCCAGCTCTGGGAGGTCTGAATCAGGTGCTAACACTGAACATCTGCGAGGGCCTCTGCTCCCCTCTCCCCCACCCTCCTTCCATGCACTGGGCATAGGAGTGTTCCCCATTTTATAGCTTGTGGCAACAAAAAGCCAATTTAGAGGGAAAGCACTGCTGACAGTGTTATCCAAAAAAACCAGACTCTGCTTTAACTGCTCGCCGTCCAGGACTTTGGTGAGTCCAATACCACCGTGACATACTGAAAAGATCTGTACTGTATGGCAGCCTTTGGAAACAGTTACCAGCAAAGCATTCACAGCCCAACTCAAGCGAGACAGACTCTACACGTACGTTTATTACTTCATACAACCAGAATGCTTATTGTACAAAAATTAACAGTGCCACCCAAGAGGGCCTTCACAGATGTTTAGAAAGAGACATGTAAACACAGGTTTAAAACATGTTTTTTATGTAATTTACGTACAAACTACTGAAGTACCACACACTGTGTGCGTGTATATACACAAACACACCTGTACACGTTATCTTCCATATGCGTACAGACGCAGACTGAACAAATTTGCTCGTACATCGCTCTCCAAGGAACCCCACAACCCTACACAAGGTTTTCCACCAGTGGGATACGAACTGGTCTCATGCTGAGCTGTAAGCTCATCCTTAGGGCCTCGAGTTGCTGCCACTGTTGGCCCAGCCTTCCTTCCCTGGTCGCTCCTTGCTGCACCCCGCTGCTGGCTCCCCTCTTGAGTTAATAGCCCAGTCTCCAAGCCCACCTGGGCAAGCACACCAGAGTGACTTGGTAAAGACGTCAGGGTCAGCACACAGGGTCAGATCCCTACCCTGAAAGGCTTGGCAGGGAAGGGATGGCCTCTGTCTGGCAGGGTGCCCAATCTAGCAGGGCCCAAGTCACGGTTGTACTTGCTTGGGCACAACCATTGTGCATAGAAACATCTACAGCTTGGAAACGTCCACTTTTCTGTTCTGCGGCAGTAAAGGATGTATGGACCTGTACAGGAAAAACATATTTGGGGTAGAAATCATGACCTTTAGAGAAAAAGACCACAGCACCTGAATAATTCCCACTATCCAGAACGCTCAGCGCAGTGAATTTTGCTTAACATCCAAGAGGGAAGTTTAACGCCTTAAGGTAGAAGGCTCATCAAAGAGCTAAGGAAGGACATTTTTGCTGAACGCTGTGCTTTCATCAGCAGGAAGGGCACTGCTGCTTGCAATATAAAACTGAGAAAATTGGTACTTAGACCTTTCTAAGCAGCAACTGCTGAATCCCAGCGCTGCTCTTGGGCAGCTGAACAGAGTAAGTTATTGGCATTCATGTCTATTCCCTTCCAGATCTTACTTGTGTAGACTAAGCTCCTCAGCCAGCAATGGCATCTCTAGTGAGATACTGAAGTGCTAATCTGGCACTGGCCACAAAAGATTTGCAGAGTTTTACTAATTTCTACTGCAGTAAAACAAAACAAAACGAGTCATGGCTGCAGCCTACAGCTTTCATAAGGAAGAAATGACAGACTGTAGCAATGCTTTCAAAGCTTTCTCTGTATAAATGTCAAGTTACTCCCTGGGAGGAACAAACTAGCCCTGGTACGAATTTAGTCAAAAATTATAGAGTCAACATGACTTCTGCTTGCTCATCTTCCAATGCAGAAAGAATTGTTCTTTTCAGTCTGATAGCTGCAGGTATGGTGAATCCCAAAGGCTCTAGTGTGCAGTTAGTGCAAACTGGTCGGGAGAGAAGCAACTGGATCTTTTTCTCCCTGTAGGTGAAGAGGGTAAAAGCTGATGTTCTTGCTGCACTGACCTCCCTGTGCAGGACTGTAACAGAGCCTAATGCTAGGCAGGGGAGATGCTCTGTCCTTGGAAAGATATGAAAAGCGGCTGTCTCTCAACTAATCTAGGGGTCCCAGAAGGTATTTTTCTGGAGTCCCACATGGAAACACGCTTCTAAAGTGCCCGTCTGAGTTTCATGTCAAATGCAAGATTGACAGAATCTCCATCGTGTTTCTCCACGCAAATTGGGGCAACCCTTTAAAATGACAGGATCAATCCAAGAGGTGGATTACAAAGGAAGAGATGGACATACAAAGAAAGAAAAAGGAATGCTGACAGACAAAGTAGCAATGGTAAAAGTTTCAAAAGTCGCTCACATAATCAGATAGATGCTGCAGAGCTGTTATGCATTTATCCTGACAGTCCTTGCTAGTGAACAGTAGACACTCTTGAGCAGCATTTGCCTTAGTGGTTCACATGTCATGGCCCAAGAGACCAGTGTGCTGAACTACTGACATTACTGTGAACTTCCAAGAACTAGCAAAAAGGAGCAAATAAGGATATACTCCCATTCAAGAGGAGGCGTTATCAGTTTCTTATTCTAGTTTACCACATCTGGCTATCCCACTAGGAGTCTCAGCAGAGAGCCGAAGGGCAGAGTACTTACCCAACTGCACAGCAACTCACATCCACCAAGATACTTCGGGCCTCACTTGCAAAATCACCAAAAATTTGAGAGCTTGTGTATTCCTCTATAAATTTGACCTCTTCTTCTCATTCCTACCACAGGAAACCTTCATGTGTCAGACTCACAGCCCGAGTCTGTGAAAAGCTCATGTAGTCAGCATGGCAGTTATACTCTAGAGAGAGGATTTCTCATGCTAGAGTTTATAACCCAACCCTTCTCATCTCTGTACTAGTGTGTGGGAAGAGAAGAAACAGTTAAGAACATAAATGAGATTGTACAGATTATTTCCCCCTAAATCAGTAACATTTATACATTTTTAAGAAATTCAAATTTAAAAAAATTAGGAAGCATGACCAGTTCTACAACATAAACAGGTGCAAATTCCATTGCCTAGTGAAGTTAGGAAAGCGTTCATGTCTAATCAGAAGAAGTGGAAGTCCACAGCCACATGTTTTAAGGACAGCCTTGTGTTTTAAAGACAGCCTTGGCACTAGTGTCTTTACTCTATTAAACTCTTGGTACTTTAATAATAATAATAACAATGATGATAATGATAATATCTAGACAGTGCAGACAAAGTATAGGATGACACATAAGCATAAAAGTGCAAGATGTAATTTAAGTCAAAGTGCCTACTGATCAAACTTCAAAGTGTCTACTGGGCAAACTGGTACAAACTGTGTTCAGAGATAAAGCATAAACCAGACTGAGAGCAATAAAGGCCTCTTTCTTTTCCTCTAATTTCTATCAGAAGTCGTCACAGGTAACATCATTCCAGTCTGAAGTGACATTGATTCCAAATGGGTGTACATGAGAGGAGAACCGAGCCCATCTCTTGATGGAAAACTCATCCTCATTTCCTCTGTGTAATGTCAATTAATCCACAGGCTTTGCTCTGAATATCGGAGCAGAGAGAGAGAGAGAATAGTAACTTCAATGCCACATTCAAGGGAGGCAAAGTCAGTAGCACTTAAGAGCAGGGGGGACAGCAAGCCCTTGTTAGCTCCTCTGGAGTCACATCCCCCAGCTGATTTATTGATTCCAGCCATGAAGGATGACTACGAGAAGGTTAAGTAACACTGCTCTTCATTGGCAAAATAAAAATATTATCCTCACAAGTATAATTTTTCCCTTCCTGTTTGTCTTATGTTACTATTTCAGAGATAAAACATCTTTTACAGTATCAGCTCATTATTGAGTTCATTCCCTTTAAAGGCAAATAGAGTTTAAAAGATCTTGTCACCAGAAGGGGGTGGGATGGGGGCAGGGGCAGACCTTTTATTAAACCTTTAAAAAGATTTCTAACTCATTTTGCAAGTGAAAACAACAAAAGCCATAAAACTCTAGCAAAGGAGAGCTGTCACTGAGATTAAGCAGATCCAAACTCCGCCATCCATTTTTCATACTTCTCCAGGTCTGCAGCAGAAACAGATTTGGAGATTTTCTTCAGAGCCAGCTCAAAGTCCCCCTTGGTAACCGGCATCTGAAGCTCCTCTTTAGAAAGTGCACGAATCTCTTCTGGAGATAAGCCGTTAATACGTCGTCTCATTGCCATTAAAGAGGCATCCCTGGAAATACAGGACAATGTATGGGAGCTAATTGCTAGCAGCATGTGCTGTAAGCCTATGAATTTTGATTGTATTCTCTTGCTAGAAACCACTGGCAGGAACACTTAAGAGAGCATTTATTTACCATAGAAGATGTGGTTCACATCTTTCTTAGCTTCCATGTTCCCAGATCACTACATTAATTCAACATAAAGAATGTATTGGCACCAAACCCCATTTAAGCATATGGTAAATGTGCAGAGATAATTAAAACTATAAAACTGAAAACCTTTTACAATGATTCACAGAGATGAAATTTTACAACTTCAGTGCAGGAAAGGGCAGGGTGGGAGAGGAACTGCACTCAACTTTTTTTTTTTAAGTAGTCTGTATTTTGCACCCCCATCCCCTTAGATTTCAACCTTCTCCCCACTGCGTAACCCAAAAGAATAGCCAGCAAGTGTTCGGAGGGCAGCCCAGCTTTGCTGCCTGCTCGGACATAGCACTTGAATCTGTAAAGGGCAGAGCAGGGGGCATCAGACACTACTGTCAGGTGGCCCTGCAGGGCTGAGGCCATCGGTGCCTGTGGCTCCTCATGGTCTACCAGCTCCACCACTCCTCCCCAGCTCGGATGCTGCCAGCGTGGCCCGCTGGCACGGAGAACACTGCTTGTTTCTCACGCCACGGCCCACATGCAGTCTGAAATTTCATTTTCTCTTTCCCCAGGTTTTTCCCAGCAAGGGATAACACAGGCCTCAGGGAGAATAGGTAATTTAACTATGGCACTGCGTGACACACACCAAGTTTTCAAAATTATGGACTGATTTCACAACTTCAGCAAAGCAGCAGGAAGAAAAAAAATACCAAGCCACATTCTTAAAGGATCGGTTTCTCTTGGCGGGGATCCTGATGTTGAAAGGAACATAGACTTCCTACTGATGAGTTTTTCCAAATACCTATCCTCCACCAGAAAATCCTTGTTTGTCAAAAAATGAAACAAATTGTGGGAACAGGATGGAAATAAATTCAATACTAGTGCTATAAACTATCTGTATCACTCTTGCACCTAGAAGATTCAGGCGGAAACCAAGACCGTGCTGCACTTGGGGCTGTCCAAACATACAGCATTTAGAAGCCCCAAAGACGTATTCTGTGAAAGGTTCCTTTGCATCACAAAATTCTAGCTCTTAAACTCATGGGATTGCAAAAAAAAAAAAAATTCCAAACCTATTTTGCACTACATTAACAAATATTCAGTAAACATAGACGATGGTAACACAAGATTTGCTCAGACAATTTTTTTCTCTTCAGGGCCATGAAAACTTAACCACATCTCATACAGAGACTCCATGGTCTTTAGACTGCTCCACATGACAGTAACACATGGTTCCAGTAAATAGATTTGGGCCTCATAGTCACTGTTAGCCCAGCTTCAGCTGTAGTGGGTATTGCCTTTTATCACATAATGTAAATGATGACTTTCCATGCAGTTTTATTTGCAAATTAAGGGGGATGAGATACCTGCAAACATTAGTGATGTCAGCACCAGAATAGCCTTCAATCTTCTCAGCAATTTCTTCAAGGCTGATATCAGGATCCAGTTCTACTTCCCGAAGATTAATCTTAAGTAGTTCTGCTCTGCCTTTTGCTACAATGGAAAAATACTTGTTTGAAGACTTGCAAGAGTAACATTTAAAAAAAGAAATGAACACAACTTAGATTTTTCAGTGAAAAGTACAAACAAAAGGGTTTAATAAAAGAAAAGAGACAGAACAAAACATAGTAAAAAGTGCAATGAAATACAGTGAAGTATATGGTTAAAAGTAGTATATTAAAACAGCATACTCTTGAGACATTTTGCAAAGTCATACATCATTAAAAATGTCTGTTATGTCTCAGGTGACAAAGCATTTGGTCACATACTATCCAGGGGCACAAAAGCACAATCCTACAAATGTCTGCTTCTCGCATCCCTTTGGATTCACTTGTTGTTCAAGCGTCTGCATATTATTCACAAAGTTTCATTAGAACCACAATGAGGATTCTATTAACAGAGCTGAAGCTCTGTTATATGACAGCACAAACCCCTTAACAATAGGCTGAACTTCAAGCATATGTTTAAGCACTTTACTCAGTTGGGACCCAAGCAAGCTGCTGAAGCCTGATAGAAAACAGATACATTAATCAGTAAACATATTAATATATTTACAGCACAAACGTCCTGGTATCCCACTTTCAGACCTAGATGCAGTGTGCACACAGTGATAACCAGCTGCGTAAATGAGCACTTATGCGGCCAATTACCCTTTTTTCTTGTAGAGGGCATGTGCATATGTGCGTTTGGGTACATACGTTAAGCAGCCTAGGCTTATAAGAGGGAATTCACATTTGACAGCTTAGGTCTCAGTGTTATTCTGCACAAGGGTGGTAAAGAAGAGGACAAATGCTTTCCTGGCTTTTACTGTACAGAAAAATACACCCTCTCAGCATCTCCATTTCCACAGTGGCCAATTTTTATGACCTAGAAAAGAGGACAACACAACAGAAGAAATAGCAGTAGGAAAGGCTAAAAGTCTTAAGGAAGTGTCCACACTTATGTGTTATTTACTGATGTCCCTAATTAAAAAAAGAGGGGAGAGGAAATATAAAGGAAATTAGAATGCTTGTGTAAAGCTGCTGGTTTTGTGTGCTTTGCACAATTGTCAAGAATATAGTTATTAATCACACACAACCGGCACTAGCTATGAAATGGGGATTTATTATTTACAGAGCACAAGGTACATACAGCATACCTGCAGAAAGCATCCTGTATCAGAGAACATTCTTCCAGTCTTTGCTATGGGGCTAAGCAAGTCCTTGCAGTATTTTGAAAATGAAACATGGTAGAATACATACTTGCATCAAATTCCACAATATACAGGTGTATATATGACATATCATATTACTTTTCAATTAAAATGCCTGACCACATCAGCACAGTTATAAATGCATCGCCCAGAAAAGCTCAACATTCTTATTTACAGAACAGAGGCAACAGAACACAAGATTGGAAATAAAACTGGAGCACATCTCATATGTTGTCCAGGGTATAATACACTGTGTCAAAAAACAATCTGATTTAATTAGAAACAGGAGCAAGAGCTGATAGGATTTTAAACTAATTGTTCATAAAGACAGGCATCCTGTTAGGAGCTGTTACTGCCTGTAAGCTGCAAAGACAAGCAGTAGAACTATTAAGTGTCCTTATACCTGCTAAACTCAATCACAACTGCTGTCACCGTGAACACATATCTTGTTATCTTGAGTGCTGATGCAGGGAGATGAGGCATCCACTGTACTAAGAAGAAATGAAGCTATGCAAACTTCAAGTGATAGGAATCTCAAAATTAATAGGACAGGTGAATGACAGCTAGGAAAGACAATACAAGCCAAGACGTCTTAAGGCAGGAAAAGCAATCAGCCTGCTGCATTCCGAGTGACTCGAAGCACAGTCATAAAGGCGAGCAAGCAGTGATTTACAATGAAGTAAGCTTGTAAGTGAAAATTCATGGATCCACTTCTTTGCATTTGTCTGCAAGGGCATGGAGTGCATTTGCAATATTTCTGAACGTGTCCAAAGGCTGCCTTTGATGATCACTCAAGGATTGACTGTTAAGCATTTAAAACAATTCCAGGCTCATTAAAACTAACTCTCTTTCAAAATGTAAGAACCCATCAATGGGCTTGCAATGAAATGCTGCAGCTCTTTGTTTTTAAGCCCCCAAGCAAGTAGTATTTTTTTTCCTTCTCTCACTCTCTTTAAAAATAAATTGACCCAGCTGAATGATTAACCCCTGAATTTCACTGCTCATCACAAAAACATCAGGATTCCTGCAGTAGTCCTAAGCTTGTCTTGCAAAGGCCCTTTTAAAGGAAAATGCTTGTAGCAAACGTACCTGTGGGCAAAGGTATATAAATCCTCTTCTCCAGTCTCCGTCGGAGAGCTTCATCAATATCCCAGGGAAAATTTGTAGCTGCTAATACCATAACCATCTTGGAAGGGTCATCATTTTCCAGAGCACCACCTACCCCTGCAAGCACAACAGTTTAGAGAAATTTCACTCCACAGCTCATATTGATTGAGATGCTTGCTAAGAAACACTGCACAGACAAACACTGCAAAAGCTGGGACAAAGCTAAGCAACAGCTCTGTGTAGTCCTAGTGCTGCTTTCCAAACTTCTCATAGCTTAGGTGAGACAAGACCATCATTGTCACAGAGAGGGGGACAGTTCATTCCTTTGCTGAGTCAGGGGAGGGCTTTATTTGACAGTGACAATAACAGAGTCATATGTGAGTGTAGCCCTACTAGTCCCACTGGAAGTGCTACCTCCATCAAATATGGCCATAGAAGAAATAGGAATCACCCCTGGGCCTCCCAAATGAGGACTGCAAAGAAACTATCATTTTGGGGCAAAAAGTTGCCTACCTGAGTTTACCACAATGAACCTGTACATTTGAAGACATTATAAATAGTAGTTAAACAACAACTACAATACAGAGATGGTTATCAAACCACCACACCATACAATATTCCTCAGATGGTCCCCCTCGTTATGTGCACCTGTACAGAACAGGTACTAGATCCAACTAAAAGGATAATATTAGCTGCCACCACAGAATACAGCAAAATCAGGTCTCACAATGGGGTCCCCAAGCTGGAGACTCTAGCAAAGGGCAGAAATTTGTTTAAAATGCAGAAAAATTAAACTGCACAAATCTTCATTATCTTCATTATCTTCTTCTCCTAGAGCGTGTCTCTTAAACACGAGTTTTCAATTTACCATCAAAATGGCCATTTTAGCAAAAATAAAGCAGAACACCCTTTTCAGCCATCTGCCTTCGAACACTCCAAAAATACACTAGTCTCAAATTATGCCTTATTTTTCCCTAATCCACAAAGCCAGATTTTCCAGATTGCTCAAGTTCTTAACATTCCCACCTGTAAAGAAACCGCATCCCAGCCCCAAACTCGGATCTAAACATTTGTTACCGTCCATTTGCACAAGCAGCTCTGACTTGACTCTGCGACTCGCCTCATGTTCGTCAGACGTGCCTCTGCGGCTGCAGATGGAATCTATCTCATCAATGAAGATTGTTGTTGGAGCATAAAACCTTGCCTTTATTCAAATGAAAACATCACTATTAAGGCTGCAGAAGCAAGCACAGGCCCTCATCAGACCACGACCCAGTCCCACTAGACATACTACCACATATTTTCCCTGCTTGTCACAAGAAAATAATTTAAGATCTTGATTTACAAACTGTTTGGCATATGGTTAAGTTTAAATTGTACTCATGTCAGGGGTCTTTCAGTGCTAGTTGGTTTTTCTCAGCAACTAATCTTGCAAACGGCAAAAAGGAATACAATCAAAATACAGGCAGTTTTTCATGTCCAGGTTTTTCAGCAGTGAGAGGAAAGCCCAGGGGACAGAAGGGAGCTCATCCTGTCTCAACAGAGGCAGGTTTTAACTGAGAGTATGGTGAAAATGCAGCAAGGATCCCGAAGAGGTGAATGACCCTTCAGCATAGGTCCACATAGGCATGTCCTTCACGCACCCCACATGATGGACTGCACTCAAAACTTCACCGAGAGGCTTGTGTCCATCATTCAGAACAGAAACAGAACTAAAATACATATTGCTTCTAGAATAACAGTTCCCAGTCCCTTCCAATTTCAAATCTACTTCCTAGGGGCTTATCCCATAACCGAGTAAGAACTGAATTTCTGTCAAGGCCACAACTCTATGTCTAGTGTGAAAAATGCTATGCTAAACATGGGTGCTGAACCAGTTCCTTCTTAATCCTCAATGACATATCAGAAAAGGACAGAAACACAGAGACTGTGCTTTTCTACCTGGCTGAGGGGTGTCAGTGCAATGAACTCCATGCTTCCAACATGCTACTAGAGGGACAGGAAACTAAAGGAGATGTCCCTTCTCACCTTAACAAGCCACAGACCACATCATTGAGGACGTACCATTTCAAACAAGAGGCGGACCAGCTTCTCAGACTCGCCCCTGTATTTAGATGTCAGAGTAGAGGAAGACACATTGAAAAATGTTGTTCCACATTCTGTAGCAACAGCTTTCGCTAGCATTGTTTTGCCAGTGCCAGGAGGACCAACCATCAGCACGCCCTGAAAGGTGAAAACAAAGAAACTTGGCAACTGGTACTCTACTACTACTCAATATCATCCAAGATCTGTATTTTAATTGTTTAACAACATAATTGCCATCAGTGGAAAACAAAGGACAAGAAACCTGCTTTCAAGAACACTGTGGAAGCACTCTGGGATTTATTCTTCTTACCACTCCACTGGAGTATGAATCACAAAAGCCAGTAACTGTTGCCGCACCTATCACCTGGGAAGCGGACAACAGATTTACAGCCTTGCTCTCAATCAGGCAGAGCCTGGACTTGAACTTAGGCCTTTCCCAACTCGCAAGGGGCTGCACATGCAGATGAAGAGAGTGAATTCTTAGTTTTGGAACACAGGCCCGTTCACATAGAAAGCTTCACAGAAACCAAAATACTTTTGCAGAAAGTTGTGTTCCCTCAGTAGAGCATTTTTTTGTAGAAAAACATATTGCCAAAAAATCCTGATGATGTGTATGTATGAATCTGGTTGATTTTTACATTTAAGTATGAATGAGAGCATTCAATGAAAACAAGGGCTCGTCATGCTGTTTAATCTCTCCATCTCAGTACTTCTATGGCCATACTAGTGCATCTTAGCAATTCCTGGATGAAACACCATCCTCACCACACTGTTGGATGGCAGAAGAGAACTGTTATTTCTATTTCACAGATAAACAACTGTGGCTCACGTGGACTACTGCTCAGTCCCACAAAAAGCCTAATATGAACCTCAGTGATTATTCAAAAAGCTTTAAGCTAGAAAACTGAACTAAAACTGTTAAGTCCCAGGTTGGCATCCACATGATCAGACTTTCTTCCCATCTGTGGTCCTTACTCTCTCTTTCAGATAGAGAGAGAGAGAAAGTAGCACACATCTCTGCAGCTTAGCACATTTACCCACCATTACACAAGCAGGTCTTTAGCTGGACAGACAGTGCTCTCAGGATCCATGTTAAGATTGTAGCACTGAGACTGGTTAATCACTCTTGGTAATATTTCTAAGTACAGTTATCTTTATGGATAGTCTTTCCAACCCCTTCAGCAGCAGTGCTGCAGAGGGACAACACACTGTTCCAACCCTGTGCAGCACTAGAATAAGGCATTGTGATTTTGAGCATGGCACTATGAAAATGTAATGCTCAAGGAGCTTGGGGTTTTTTCCCCTCTCTACCGCAAGACCTTATCACATGCCAACAAGAGTTTCCTAAAGTAAAGTTGTACTGTGTTGCAAGGGTAATCAAATTAGCTAGAATTAGAATTTCAGATCATAATGTGCTTTGCAATTAATAACTTGCATAAAATGCCACAGCAATAAAATATCTGTTAAATGCAAGCCACATAGCAAATTAGATTTCATCTGTTCCTCACAAAAATTTACTTCAAAAAGCACAAAGAATGACATGGAATAGATCTATAAAACCAAATCAACCGGGAATGCAATTATTCAAAAATGTACTATTCAAAAGCAATAGCCCCTCTGTACTCCATTTTCCATTAACTCTTAATACCTTTATTGCCATTTAACACTTAGCTAATGCAAGCTCAACATACATTCATTGGTAAATTAAGTTAGAAATGTTCACATTCCATCCATACAGCTAACAGTCCAATGTCACTATGCAGGCTGCCCAAAGTTTCCTAAGCTCCAGAGCAGCAAGCATAAAAAATAAATGGACTCTTTTACTCCCCATGAACATTCAGACATATACTGTGACTTGAGTTGCTGCATATCACTGATATGATAATAATATTGCAAGTACAACCCTGGAGTAACTGGGTGAAAATTACTCATCCTGTGATATGCAGGTCAGAGATGACTTACTGTTCTCTTCAAGTTTCAAATTTTGATATTTTAAAAAAATATTATTTAGTTAATATTTTAAAACAAGCTTCACCTCAATTTAAATCCTGTTTGACTCTTGTGTTTGATACTGTGTTTACTGCAGGACCTGATGATACAAGGAACTAACGTCATTTTTTGGATATTGCTTTGGTCCTCCATTATTATGGAAGGTCAAATTCTGGCTTCGGCTACACATGTCGCTCACTGCTGAAATAGAAGCCCATCGCTTAGCACCTCCTGTGTAACTACTACAGTGTGCGTTACCTAGCACGTGATATGGATGGCATTATATATGTACATAACGCAGGTGCAAAGCAGACACACTGGGTGTAAAGCCAGGGAAAAACCAAGCTCTCTGGGGATAAAGACAATAGAAATATCAGTTGAAAAAAGAAAAAAAACCCAAAACCTTGAGTTCTCAGAAAAACAAGATGTGCATGGTTTGAAACAGAAACACATAGGATCAAATTGCTCTTTCTCTCTGCAAACTAGGAGGCTGCCACTTACTCACTAGTTAAAATCCTTGACAAACACAAAGACTTCTTTATTCTTCCTCTAAGGCGCTGTTAATCCAAAGTATTCCAATAAGAAGTTGAAATGCACCGCAGGGAGTAAGTGTTTTGATGAAATCACTGCAGGGTTATTTCTTCTTGTTGTAACAATCACTAGCAGAGCAGTGGGAAGCACAGCGAGCAACCGGGCCTTCTTGGCACAAAGCAGTTTGGAGAAAAAGAAAGAGCAAGCCCGTGGACACTCGGAAACCCGTGGCTGCAATGACACAGCACCTGTGTTGAATCAGGGAAGACAGCTGGCTCCTTCACACAAGGCACTGTCCTCTGAATGCAGGCGCAAACTGTGAGGGCTGTCTTGGGAATTGTTCTCAGGAGAGTCTGAACATTCAAAACCAGATTTGGCTGCCTTTTCCCTGTATTATTTTCCTGAATGCCTAGGCTCAACAAATACCTGCTGCTACACTGATTACTGCAAGAAACAGTCTTCCCTTCGAAACTTCTCATCCTTGTAGCACAGTCAGAGGTCAACAGTAGGGAAAATACATGCTGTTCTCTGTGAAAAATAATTTCAGAAGAGTTACAGCTTCACAAGTCACCAGGGAAAAGGCTAACAATGAAGAGTCTTCATGGACTCGTCAGAAATCAATTTGCATTTCAGACCGAAGAGAGGAAATAATCTTAGAATTTTTTCCATGTCTACAACGACCTAGTTTTCAGAGGCGACACTGCTCAGTAGGAAAAGATAATCTCATACAAAGAGGTGGAGACTGTAACTCGTTAAAAGATCAGGCTGTTGTTTCTTGATTCACTGCCACAATACTTGGAGACAGGGCCAGTGGCACTCTTCACATTCCCTGCAGTCTACTGAGATACCTGCCTTAAAGACAG